>NC_090265.1:350122143-350422143 GCF_040414725.1 Anabrus simplex | reverse complement strand
TCTTTGTTATGCCGCAGAATGGATTTCTATGCTACTGAGCAACGTCCTAATACAGAGCGATAAGAGATGACATCTCAACAACATCCGACTCCTAGTAATAATATGCTCATCAACATTGGTCTTTAGTGTGAAGCATAGTTAGGGGAACAACTAACTCAAACTCAACGTAAAATATCCTTTACTAAGAGAAATGCAAAAGCAATCTATATCGAACTTATATATAATAACATTTCCTGACCGGCCGATTCATCATCGTCGAGCCAAAACTAGTGGACATAAAGAAATAAAATATTGGGGATACATTTATATTATCCAGTGTAGGTGCTCACTAAGGAAGGGTTCTTGGATATTCCGTCGCTAAGGGGATGAAAAGGGGGGCGGGGAATTATTTAAATTAAGATATCTATATCTCAAAAATTTAACAGCTTACAGACGTGAACATTGGTATTTTGAAATTTTTTATGAGGATACTTAGGCCTATACCTAAAAAACTAAAGGTTACAAGACGTGAAAATTGGTATTTGGAATCTCCTTAAAGTAAAAAAAGACGTATGTTTTGTTTTCAGAAAGTCCACTTAAGGGGGTTAAGAGAAGTGAAAAGTCGTAACGTTTAAAATAAATAAATAAATAAATAAATAAATAAATAAATAAATAAATAAATAAATAAATAAATAAATAAATAAATAAATAAATAAATAAATAAATAAATAAATCTCAAAAACTTAAACATGTTCCAGACACGAAATTGGTGTTTGGAATCTCCCGTAAAAATAAAGAAACACGTATTTCTTTATTTTCGTGAAGTCTACTTAGCCGGGTGCGGTGAAAAGGACTGGAACGATTTTATGGGGATAGTCTACATATATATAAATAAACCGAAGATGTTACGGACGTGGAAATAGGTATCTGGAATCCCCTTTAAATATACAGAAACAAGTCTTTTTTCTTCGGAATATCCACTTAAAGGGTGGGAGGATGAAAAGAAGTGAAAAAGATGTAATTCTCTTTATGATGATACTTATATTCCAAAAACTGAATATGATACAGGCGTAAAAATCGGTATTTTGAATCTGCTTTAAAAATAAAGTAACACGTATTTTTTTATTTCCGGAAAATCCACTTGAAAAATGGGGGGGTGATAGAAGTCTAAAGGGGATATATTTTAAAAATGAGTATATCTACAGTATATCTCAGAAACTGAAGATATTACAGATGTGAATATTAGTATTTGGAATCCCCTTTAAAAAATAAAGAAACACGTTTCTTTTTTGTTTTCGGAAAATCGACTTAAGAGGAGATGAAAAGGAATGAAAAAGGAATTGAATTGTTTTTATGGGGATACTTATATCTAAAAAACTGAAGATGTCACAGACGTGAACATTGATATTTGGAATCTCCTTTACAAATAAAGAAACACGTATTTCTTTTGTTTCCGGAAATCCACTTAACGGGGGTGTTAAAAGAGTTTGAATTCTTTTTTTTTTTTTTTTTTTTTTTTGAGGATACTTGAGCGAGGACTTTTTCTGGCATGTTCCAGCGTTAGCTCTGCCAGAAGCCTGGTTATCTTAGTCCCAAAAGAAAATACCACAAATGCGGTTTACATCAGCAGATTGGGAAGAAAGCTATCCATGTTCTTCTATTTTACAACAGGCAGGTTTATTATAATACCAGCTGTTACCCGAGGCTTCGCTTGCGTGGATTTCTTAATCTGATAAAAGTAATCGTTCCTCGGTACTGCACTAGAACATTATCTGAAAATTACTGAAGTATAAAAATTCACCGATGACTTGAGTTTAATTTACTCC
Organism: Anabrus simplex; assembly: GCF_040414725.1. Lineage (NCBI taxonomy): Eukaryota > Metazoa > Arthropoda > Insecta > Orthoptera > Tettigoniidae > Anabrus > Anabrus simplex. The sequence goes on along the minus strand of NC_090265.1, from coordinate 350,420,338 downwards.
AGTGCCTGTACACAAACTTTCTTCAGCTTATCTCAGTTATTTCTGGGGTCTCTGGAGCTATCTCAAGAATCACATGACGCCAGAAAGTGCATCCGGTCTTAAACCCCCGACCGAAACCAAAATGAGCCTCAGAAAGAAAAAAATATAGGGTCGCCGAAGCGGTATCCGGCCTTGCCGATAACGGTGGCAGTAGGAGAAATGACATCATAGCCTACAAAGAATCAGAACAGATCCTACAGCTCGTTTTGAAATCTCCACAGACCAGCCAGAAGATATTGATAGGGAGAAGAAGCTTATCTATCAGCCGACCATAGTTTACTATAAAGATACATTTGGACTGAAGGAGCTCGAGGGACTTATTCCTCGAATCATTGTGAATTTTTGGAAGCTGATTAATTTAGAGATTCCGGTACTACAAACTATGTCTTTGTTAGCTATACGATGTTCCATTTCATTACTGAGAAATCATTGCTGCATGTTATAACTCTTATAGTTCAAGGGCATTATGAGAATAATGCAATCAACAAAATTATAATTTCATTTGTTTCGTTATGCTTTGTCCATTGTGGCAACCTTCAACTGAGGGAAGCTTTGTATTTAAAACATTAGGCTGACTTTTATTACCGCGAGCTCGAGAGAACGGCTGAACCGAATGACATCGTAAAGTACTTGGTCTGTAGATTTGCAGTGTGGCTTTAAAAGCATCAACAATTCATGCCGTATATTATTAGTGTACCGGGCGGTACACCTCCACGCCGCTAGTTTAAAAATATGCGCCACTTGAAACTCCTCTGCTGGAGGAAGTCTGAACTTTATCTACGGTATTAATTTTCTACTTTATCAGAAGATGTCACTACCTGGAAATTTTGGAGTTTTTGAACTGTGTCATTTTCGACGTATTTTTGTTTTGCTTGTAGTAAGAAGTGTGAACTTTCTCTTCTAGAGGACACTACTGAAAAACTACAATGGTGCACCCTAGTGCGACGTGAAAGAACTATTTTTTTGGAGAAATTTTTATTTCAAAAGTTTGTTTCTTGTTAAATTTCTTTCTGTTGTTGTTTAAGTTGGCTGTATACCCCTCTCTTTCCCCTTGTTTTGTATTTAGCCAATCCCGAATTTCTTTTATTAATTTCTGACCAATCGGATGTATCTTCCCCCAACTTGAATATGTTGCTGTATCCTACCCAATAAAGAGTTTATGGGAGGGTGTTCTCATTCCCCTAACGCCTCGAACTTTCCGCGAGAGTATATAAACTGCTGATTTTAGGGTCTCCGGGCCACTTCTGTTCCACCTTTTCGTGTGTAAAGTACATAGCAGGGGGCGGGAAGCGCCTCTTTCTTCGGCGGCAGTCAACAACCAGGTAATGGCCGATTAATTACTTCTTTTCTTGCTTGCTCAGCAGTTTAACTCTCGGGGCGGGTCCGAAGTTTTTCCATTATGTAACCTTCCTTAAATGTAAAGGAACTTGTATCTATTCTATCTTTTAAACTACATATTGGGATAGAGAGTGCTTAACCCTCTCGAGCTCCCGCTCATATTGTTTTGAGGTGAACTTGTTTTCTCAACCTATTCTTCCTTAACATTATGTAAATTTGTCAATTTCTAAAGTCACCTCTTTAGTATGGGATTAGCCCTTGCATCAGTGGCCTAGAGCCAAATTAGGTTTTGAAACAAATACATTAGGAGTGCAAATCGCCTCCTCTCAAATTGTTGATTTAGAGGTCATGTAATTAACCTTCTTGTCATTTAACAGACCTCAGTAGGTTGGGTATTTTACCCCTGTGTATATGTCCTGAGAGGACAGCTTGAAAGTAGAATTAGGTGTGGCCTTTGACAGGCCTGAATTTTGAGAGCAAGTTGCTCTTTTCCCGAAAATTTTGTTTTCTGCGCGCCTCAAGGAGGCCTTACTGTGTATTTTGGAGCAAGTGCTCCTAGGTATGAATGGGGTTCTCCCCTCTCTGTTGACACTTGTGTTTGGGGTAAAACTGAGCTGATTGCTCAAGGATTGTGATCGCGGGGCTCGAAGCCCAAATCCTGTAAATACTGTAATTGTACTTTTGTTGCCTTGCTACTCTGTACCTGCCATATTTGTTATTTCTTGATTTTGAAAAGAAAATATAACCTTGTTAAATTTTAAATTCACTTTAATTTCGTAGCCTGAGACCTATTCACCACCCCGCACCTTCTTTCACCTCTAACTACCACGGAAAACTCCGTAACAAGTGGTAGCAGAGCGTGGTTGAATGGGTCTCATTTTAGCCCCTTTTGACGGCTAAACATTGCTTTGATTACAACTTTAACTATTTTCTCAGTTGCTGGAATTTTTTTTGATTTATTCTTTTTCAAAATTGTTCTGTCATCATGCCCGGCCCTCGCGATGTTCTCCATCTTAACTATTTGCGCAAGGAGGAGTTGATCTATGAGTTAACTATCAGAAATGTGCAATCTGGAGGCACGGTTGCGATAGACTCCAACAAGCTTAGAGAGTCCCTTGACTTGCCCATTTCCATCCCCGCTTTGGGAGAGAAAGAAATTGACGACTCTCTTTCCACGATCGTCGAGAATATTACTGGGCTAGCATCTGTAGTTAGTTTTTTTGATGAAAATGATCCTTCTCCTAATCAAATCAAACGTGTGCAAGCCAGGCTGTTTCATTTTTCAAATAGAGTTAACGATCTGTTGTCTCTAAAGTTGAATGACGTTCAGAGGAAGGAAGCTAGTACGCTGCTTGAAAATATTTCTGAATTATCTAGCAAGGTCACTCAATTGTTAACTGGGGAGGTTCCTCCCAAAACTGATCAACCCGTCACGATGAATGTAGGTAGCGAGGAAGAGCCTCCTAAGGGAGAAGTCAATAGGATAACCGTTGCTGCTCAAACTATCTCTGCCCCATTGGACAACGAGTCTGAACGCCGTAACTCATTGAATAATATACGTTCTGAATTAACTTCCTTGCCACTGAAACCTTTACCTACTATGTCACCCGGGTTCAGCAGCTTGCCTCATCCATTGGCAATGTTGCTCAGAGGTATATCGAAGTTTTCCGTTAATACCACCAGTGAAGTAATTTCATTTTTAAGATTTCTAGTTGAATTTCAGGATCATGCCCTTGTGTTTTCTCTTTCCCCATGTCAAATTTTGCAAATCACCTATCCTTATGCAATTGGTATTCTCTCCGACAAAATAGTAAGAGCCATAGCTGAACAGTCATCTATTGAAGATTTTCACGCACACTTGCTTGCAAATTTTATTCCTGCTCGCGCGAGGTCATCTCTGATTCAGAAGTACTATTATCGTGTACAGCGCTTGGATGAAAACTTGGCTGATTTCATACAGGACATTAAGTTTTATACTAGGGTGTTTGCTCTTCACTTCCCTGAGGATCAGATTGTACAAGCCATTGTGGAAGGTATCTCACCATCCTATAGGTCATATTTGTGTTTCGCGGCGTGCCCGCAAACTTTCTCTGAACTTGAAGCATTGGCCGTCTCAGCGGAAGGAGTTAGATACGCCGATTCTTTGCGTGTCGCGAAAGAACCCCCTCCTTATTTTAGTAATCCTCGGCCTCCACCTCGCCGACCAGTCAATCCCCGTAAATGTTATGCTTGCGGGTCGCCTGACCATCTTCGCAATTATTGTCCACTGATCAAGTCGAGTGGGACAAGGAATGGGGCTGGTTCATCACAAGGCTGTTTTAAATGTGGGGCTTTCTCACATATCGCCAAAAATTGCCCAAATTCAAATAGCACCCCCTCCTGCTCAACTTCTGGTGCAACTTCCAACAAGAATCAAAAGTGACTAGTGGCTTCGGCTGAGTCAACTAATCCATCTTCCCGAGACTCAGCCCCGGGTAAACAGGTTGTAAATTCAGGGAACGATCAGTCTTCAAATTCGTCTTTTGAATGCCCTAAAGAGTGTCTTAGGATTGCGGCGGGTTCCCCCGCGCCTGTTCCTTTTCTTAAGATTGAGTTAAATAATGAACCTGTAACAGCTCTCTTAGATTCAGGCAGTGTTTGTTCGATTATTTCGGCTGAATGGTATTCTAAATTGAAATCTGTTTGTAAACTACCTGACTATGTCTCATCTCCTGTTCAATATGTTTCGGCTAATTCATCTCCATTAGAAATTCTAGGTTCTTTACATGTCAAAATTCGTATTTTTAAATTTACATGGAAAATTAAATTGTTTGTGGCCAAGCACTTGTCTTGCCCCATTATATTGGGAGCTGACTTCATTTCCTACACTGGTTTTGTGCTCGATCTCCAGAGCAGGTCGTGCACATTCAAATTTGCGTCCAATTGTAAAATTCCCTTGTTAAAGTGTAATTCTGTATCATGTTCATCTATTTCGCCTACCCAGAATGAGATGTTGTTAGACCTTAGACATCTACCTGAGGAGCAGGCTGATAGTATTCGTAAGTTGTGTCAGTCGTTTCCAGAGGTGTTCTCTGATACTCTTGGTGTTACTGACCTTATTGAATACAAAATTGAGGTCACGGATTCGATTCCTGTCCGTTTTCCACCTTATAGGCTATCTCCACCTAAAATGAAGGCTCTGAAAGAAATCATCGATCAGATGTTGAAGGATGGTATTATTAGGCCCTCTAAGTCGGCGTATTCGTCGCCTATTTTTCTAGTCCCGAAACCCCAGGGGGGCTTCAGGCCTGTCATTGATTATAGGGCTCTCAATCGGAAGGTGGTGTTGCAATCCGTGCCCCTTCCTGACCTTCATTCTTGTTTTTCATGGTTTCGTAAGGCCAAGTTCTTTACTATCTTGGACTTGAATCAGGCCTATAATCAAATTCCCCTTGCCGAAGAGTCTAAACATCTTACAGCGTTTGCCACGGACTGGAACTTATACGAGTACAACCGCGTGCCTTTCGGGCTCCCCACGGGAGCAGCTGTACTCACTAGGCTACTAGATAGGGTCTTCTCCGACATCAAATTTGAGTACTTATATCACTACTTGGATGATGTCGTATTTTCAGAGACTTTTGAAGAACATCTAGATCATCTGCGAGAAGTTCTCGATCGCCTTCGTAAGGCTGGGTTAACTGTCAAGTTGTCCAAGGTTGCCTTTGCTAAGCCCTCTATGTCATTCCTAGGGCATATTGTATCACCTGATGGTGTAGCAGTCGATCATTCTAGAACACAGGCCATCCGTGATTTTAAACCTCCCAAGGACATTAAAGGTATCGCCAGGTTCATTGGTATGGTGAATTTCTTCAGGAAGTTTATTCCTAACTTCGCTAATAGAGCGGCGCCCTTAAACCTTCTTCGTAGGAAAGGCATCAAATTCGAGTGGGGACCTTCTCAACAAGCCACTTTTGAAGATCTTAAATTAGCTCTCTGTAATGCCCCTGTACTTGCTATGCCTGATTTCTCAAAGAAATTCATTGTCCAAACCGACGCGTCGTCGTCAGCAGTAGCTGCAGTCCTTCATCAAGAGACTGAACTAGGGAGGCGACCCATCGCCTATGCATCTAGGACCTTGTCGGCTCAAGAAGCCAAGTATTCTATCTACGAGCTCGAAGGTTTGGCAGTCTTATTTGCCTTAGAAAAGTTCCGTCTCTATCTTGAACATGTCAAATTCGACCTGGAGACAGATAATCAAGCCTTAAGCTGGGTCTTAGGTAGGCCGCGTCGTACTGGCCGTATAGCCCGTTGGGCCATCCGTATTTCTGCCTTCCAATTCGATGTCAGGCATATCAGAGGTACCGAAAATGTTGTTGCTGATGGACTCAGCCGTATGTTTTCCAATGACGTCGAGACCCATGAACCGGTCGACAGTTCATCACCTTCCGAGTCCATACTATCTGATGTTAATGCCATCTTAACAGATGCTCCCATGCTCTTTAGGGATATCGAGAAATACCAACGTGAAGATCGGACGCTGGCTCCGATAATGGAAACCCTTTCTTCTGGGGAACATGTTGTCCCTTATGTTCTGAGGAATGGTGTTTTATGTTGCCCATCGAGGCATGATAAGATGATGAAGGTTGTCGTCCAGCTGTTCTTGTGCCTATGATCTTCAAATACTATCATGAGACCCCATTAGGGGGCATCTTGGAATCTTTAAAACTCGTGAAAAGATTCGTGAAAGGTTCATCTGGAAAGGTATGGACGGTGAAATCCGTGAACTAGTAAAAGCTTGTAAATCTTGTTTGCTTAGTAAACCAACCATGTCCACCAAGGTAGGCCTTTTGTCTTCGCATCAAGCGTCGCGCCCCATGGAACGCCTGTATATTGATTATGTAGGACCCTTCCCCCAGTCAAAGGGAAATGCCAACAAGTTCATCTTTGTATGCGTAGATGGTTTTACAAGATTTTCCTGGTTATTTCCGACTAAGCTGGCTACCGCTCAGTCCACCATTACTTGCCTAAATTCTATTTTTGCTTCTTTTGGTCCGTGCCAATATATTGTGTCTGATAATGCTAAGGCGTTCACATCAAATCTTTTTCGTAAATTCTGTTTTGACTTGTCCATCTCTCATGTAACTACTTCTGCTTATTACCCTCAACCATCTCTGGCTGAACGGGTTAACCGTAATCTCAGGTCCGCGCTTATTGCCTATCATCATGAAGATCATTCCAGGTGGGACACGTCCCTGCATTGGTTAGCTTTTGCTTTGAATTCGGCGGTTCATGAATCACATAAATTTACTCCAGCCTCTTTGATGTTCAAGTTTGTTCCCAACACGCCGCTCTCTAACCTCTGGTCTCTGAGTGACATTCTACCCGAGACAATAGATCCGGACAACATTAAAGATCTTTGGAAGAAGGCTAAAGCCAATCTTAAAGTGTCTCATGAAAAGGTTAGGGAAAGGTATGATCGTGGACGGAGACCCACCCCTTTGAAGGTAGGTGACCAAGTAATGGTCAAGAATTTTGTTCCCGCGGGCAAGCTTGCCCCCAGATTCCATGGGCCGTGCGTCATTCTCGATTTCCTTATGCCGGTTACGTTGTTATTAAGCAATCCAGCCACCGAGAGGATATTTAGGGTTCACTTGTCGCAGGTGAAACCTGTATAAATTCTGTGCTAACTTGCCTCATATTATCTTGAAAGGAATATGAAGGTTATATATATATATTTTTTTTTTTTGAGTTTCACTTTTAAGGCTTTCTGCCCCTTCTATAGTATTTTGTTTTATATGTAAGCATTTTTGTGAAACCTGCCCCGAACCGTTAAACTGCCATCCTGTACTTGCCACGGCCATTACCACGCTCCCGTCTCCTGCTCCACTCTATACAGTGGCTTAATTAATGCCATGGATATTTGCACGCCGCTGGCCCCTCAACCTCTCCACAAGCCTGTGCCCTAGAAAAAAAAGATGATGGTCCAACAAATTCTGCCGCCTAGTTTTAATGTTTCTGTGCCCCCGCAGCCGCGCGGCGCCGTGCCGCGACTGGGTTAAAGGAAGGGCCCCCTCGGCCCCAGCGAGGACGACATGTGCACGGCGAGCCGGAGCCCTCCTCCCGGCCAAGGCTGATGTGCGGCGCACGACCTGCTACTTGCCCGCAGCCTGTATATGTTCACCGCGGGCGCGGCGTGCTTCAACACCACTGCTCCCCTCATAGTGCGGGCGAGCGGTATCTCAGGGTACTTGTGGGGTCCGAGCGGCCGCCTTTGGACGCAAGCTGCAACGGCCGGTCTGGCCATCCAACTTAATCAACATCAACTATATGGACATTCCAGATCAACTTTACTACCTTTTCTTGGGTATTCTACTGCAATATTTGGTGGACTTAGAAAATTTTCCTCAACTTTAAAAACTAAAGTTTTCCTTCTGAATTCAACTTCTACAAACATAAAGACTTTACTTCGCCTGTCACAACAAAAATTTTGAAACTGAATCAAACCACATTAAGAAAATCCTATAAATACTTCTACAATTAATCTCCATATCAACATCAAAACTTGAAACTTGTTTCCAAACAAATTGCCAGTGTCACCCCTGGAGGAACTTTTGGGGGGGGGGGGGAGGTCTGTACCAGGCGGTACACCTCCACGCCGCTAGTTTAAAAATGTGCGCCACTTGAAACTCCTCTGCTGGAGGAAGTCTGAACTTTATCTACGGTATTAATTTTCTACTTTATCAGAAGATGTCACTACCTGGAAATTTTGGAGTTTTTGAACTGTGTCATTTTCGACGTATTTTTGTTTTGCTTGTAGTAAGAAGTGTGAACTTTCTCTTCTAGAGGACACTACTGAAAAACTACAATGGTGCACCCTAGTGCGACGTGAAAGAACTATTTTTTTGGAGAAATTTTTATTTCAAAAGTTTGTTTCTTGTTAAATTTCTTTCTGTTATTGTTTAAGTTGGCTGTATACCCCTCTCTTTCCCCTTGTTTTGTATTTAGCCAATCCCGAATTTCTTTTATTAATTTCTGACCAATCGGATGTATCTTCCCCCAACTTGAATATGTTGCTGTATCCTACCCAATAAAGAGTTTGTGGGAGGGTGTTCTCATTCCCCTAACGCCTCGAACTTTCCGCGAGAGTATATAAACTGCTGATTTTAGGGTCTCCGGGCCACTTCTGTTCCATCTTTTCGTGTGTAAAGTACATAGCAGGGGGCGGGAAGCGCCTCTTTCTTCGGCGGCAGTCAACAACCAGGTAATGGCCGATTAATTACTTCTTTTCTTGCTTGCTCAGCAGTTTAACTCTCGGGGCGGGTCCGAAGTTTTTACATTATGTAACCTTCCTTAAATGTAAAGGAACTTGTATCTATTCTATCTTTTAAACTACATATTGGGATAGAGAGTGCTTAACCCTCTCGAGCTCCCGCTCATATTGTTTTGAGGTGAACTTGTTTTCTCAACCTATTCTTCCTTAACATTATGTAAATTTGTCAATTTCTAAAGTCACCTCTTTAGTATGGGATTAGCCCTTGCATCAGTGGCCTAGAGCCAAATTAGGTTTTGAAACAAATACATTAGGAGTGCAAATCGCCTCCTCTCAAATTGTTGATTTAGAGGTCATGTAATTAACCTTCTTGTCATTTAACAGACCTCAGTAGGTTGGGTATTTTACCCCTGTGTATATGTCCTGAGAGGACAGCTTGAAAGTAGAATTAGGTGTGGCCTTTGACAGGCCTGAATTTTGAGAGCAAGTTGCTCTTTTCCCGAAAATTTTGTTTTCTGCGCGCCTCAAGGAGGCCTTACTGTGTATTTTGGAGCAAGTGCTCCTAGGTATGAATGGGGTTCTCCCCTCTCTGTTGACACTTGTGTTTGGGGTAAAACTGAGCTGATTGCTCAAGGATTGTGATCGCGGGGCTCGAAGCCCAAATCCTGTAAATACTGTAATTGTACTTTTGTTGCCTTGCTACTCTGTACCTGCCATATTTGTTATTTCTTGATTTTGAAAAGAAAATATAACCTTGTTAAATTTTAAATTCACTTTAATTTCGTAGCCTGAGACCTATTCACCACCCCGCACCTTCTTTCACCTCTAACTACCACGGAAAACTCCGTAACATGTATTATTATTATTATTATTATTATTATTATTATTATTATTATTATTATTATTATTATTATTATTATTATTATTATTATTATTATTATTTCGAGCGAGTGGCTGCGAGGTTTCGGTCACGTAGCTGTCAGCTTGCATTCGGGAGGTAGTGGGTTCGAACCCCACTGTCGGAAGCACTGAAGATGGTTTTGCGTGGTTTCTCATTTTCACACAGGCAAATGCTAGGGCTGTACCTAATTTAAGGTCACGGTCGTTTCCTTCCCACTCCCAACCCTTTCCTATCCGATCGTCGCCATAAGACCTATATATTCTTCTTCTTCTTCTTCTTCTTCTTATTATTATTATTATCATCATCATCATCATCATCCGCCTCTGTAGCGTAACGGTTAATGTTATTAGTTGCCGTCCTGGGGGCCCGGGTTCGATTCCCGGTACTGCCAGAAATTTAAGAATGGCAGGAGGGCTGGTATGTGGTTGAAATGGTACATGCAGAGCTGCACCACCTCGGGATGAGGACACGAGTTTGCATTTTGCATTATTGTTATTATTATTATTATTATTATTATTATTATTATTATTATTATTATTATTATTATTATTATTATTATTATTATTATTATCACATCTCTGACTGTCCCAGGAATCGAACTCACATACGAAGGTAACCGAGCCCACTAATACCATTACCTGTACTGAAAGAAATGAAGTACTCTTGGCGCAATAGGTGTCCAGAGAGCCAAAGTCTATTTGATATCATTCGTTCAACGAACCACATTTTAGAACAAATGATATCGGTTATCGCTATCTTTTCGTGTCAGTTTCCCTTCAGTTCTGCTGAACTTGAACGAGCCCTGTTCCACAACATTATCCTAAGGGAAAAGTTCGTATTTGGAGCCATGGATGACCGTACATGGACCAGTGTGATCGAGTTCATGAAATTCTTGTTGTAGCACTTGAAGTGGCGCGCATGCGGATGACTAAAGGCGATTACATCATTAGGTCTACATTCCAAGTACCCGCTGTGCAGTAATCTGAGACGTGGGTAATAACGTGCTAAATAATATCTGTGTAGAAGCTGGACTACTTTGCTTTTGTCAACGTCATCAGTAGTGGTATCGATTTCTACATTTTGGATCAGTTCATGGAATGCTCGACCTCAAGATGCACGCGGTTATCATTGATCGTATATCCCCCAGATTACGGGCTCGATGCCGGTTGTTGTCAGTGTCGGATTAAACTCTGTATGGGCCCATAGGCAGCTGAGGTCTTAACAAATACCTCCTACCAAATATTTAATTTCACCGCGAAATAATAAAACAAGCTAAACATTATCATATCATTAAGTTTTCGTTAAAATTGCAGTTACTTCAGAGGAAAAGAGTATTACATAATACTAACATGGTTAAGAAGTATAATACAGCACTACAAAACAGAAACGAACATGTTACATCTAAACAAACTAATATCAATTTATTCAATATTTTCTTTTCTTACTTTTTTGCAATGGAATTATTCAGATAATCTTGATTTTTTTTTTGCCAAGATATCATATTCACTAGAAATATTAGCAAGAGAATTTAGTCATTCTTGTACGACTTCATTTTGATGACAACCCTTAAGTAGTTTTAATACTGAAGAATGTCCGTTCAGTAGAAGCGTATATTAACATGAGTCTCCTATAACTCCTCAATGCTCTGATGACATTTGGAAATACTGATTTCACTTTGTTTTAAACAATGAGAATGTATGACAATGAAGGAAATTTGAACCGTAAAATTTGTCACTACGGACATCCTAAGTCAACTATAGTAACAGCTGCATGCTTCATGAAATGTGTGAAAGATAAGTGTTATTCGCACGACAAAAAATATTTTGAAGAAACTCACATCGTCGTTGTTAATTCAGAAACTACTTGTTTCTTCCTAACTTAACCGCAGTTCGCATAGCCACATACTGCAAATTACTATATGGGGGCTAAATTTGATTTGCCTATTGGGTAATCCGGCGCTGGTTGTTGCCGGCGACATTGAAGGTAGTTCAAATGTCATAACTTCGAGTCGTTGACTTCTGACACATTTAAAAACTCTTCAAGGACAGAATTGACTCACTGCGGGCTGAAAATGAAGAACTTTTAACAGGTTAAACAAATAACTACATTATTCGTTTTTGGAATAGTTTAAACCTCGTTCCTAAATTGAACACATATCCGACCATAACTACTGTAAAGAAAACTCTTGTTTTCATATTACGTAAGGTGGTGCAGCTCTTTTCAGACACACTCCCAAGAGAGGTGAGCTGCATGTACCTTTTATTTTAGCTACATACCAACGCCTCTGCTGATATTAAATCTCTGACAGTCCCGAGAATCGAACTGGACACTCCGAGTACAACTAACAGCGATAACCGATGTACTACGGAGGTAGACACTAACTATAATACAGCTAGTATATAGTCTATGGGGTGCTTGGAAATGACTGACCAATGGTTGAGTGTGTAAGTGGTAGTAGCAGGCAGTAGCGTAAATTTAAAAGAAGATTGCCAGTTTGAAATTGCCATTAACTCCTTTAAATAATATCGTAATACGCCTCGAAAGGAAATGTCAGACAGAAACAGGACTAACGTTATAGATGGTTTAAATAATAATAATTTCGTATGGTTATTTCTAGCCGAGTGCAGCCCTTGTAAGGCAGACCCTCCGATGAGGGTGGGCGGCATCTGCCATGTTTAGGTAACTGCGTGTTATTGTGGTGGAGGATAGTGTCATGTGTGGTGTGTGAGTTGCAGGGATGTTGGGGACAGCACAAACACCCAGCTCCCGGGCCATTGGAATTAACCAATGATGGTTAAAATCCCCGACCCGGCCGGGAATCGAACCCGGGACCCTCTGAACCGAAGGCCAGTACGCTGACCATTCAGCCAACGAATCGAACGATGGTTTAAATATACCAACTTCATATCTCAGTTTGGTGGATCCGGCTGCATGGCTAAATGGTTAGCGTTGTGGCCTTTGATTCAGAGGATCTTGAGTTCTATTCCCGGACGGGTCAGGGCACTAATTACTTTCTGTGTTGATATGCACTTCTCCATATACATAAATACATCACACTACCAACGCTCAGCTCAGTGAGACCAACTGAGGAGCTGTCTGATATGAAACACGACTCTGCCAAACAGTAGGCTGAGGATGTTACGCTGACCACGTGGTACTCCAATATCTGCAAATTTATCTGGGAATTAGACACGGGTTTCATTTGTCAAGAGTTTACATTTTATGATGAGAGGGCGTGGTAGCCAAGTTACATCATCTGGCTTCTCAACAACGTGGCCACAGTTCTATCACGGCCAATGCATGTGGGATTTTCGATATGAAAAGTCACTTCCCTGTTCGGATTTAGTGTAAACCTGGCGATCTTCTAGCTATGATCACGATATCAACTGTCTGTTCTAGTTATAGAGAAACCGTGATATCCTATTGCGGCGTCATAATTAGGCGTACAAGGCATGAGGAGAAGTGATGTAGTTTTCCATTGCTTTCTTCACTGGGTCAGAGTGAGCTACTGAAGCGCGGTGGACTGTAGAGGAGTGCATTATTCATAACATTCAGTTGCACTAAAGCGAGTCGTGTTCCGTATAGCTTTACTCAGCACCGTCCATACCTCAGCACCGAGCTCGATAGCTGCAGTCTCTTAAGTGCGGCCAGTATCCAGTATTCGGGAGATATTGGGTTCGAACCCCACTGTTGACAGCCCTGTAGATGGTTTTTCGTGGTTTCCTATTTTCACACCAGGCAAATCCTGGGGCTGTACCTTAATTCAGGCCACGGCCGCTTCCTTCCTACTCCTAGCACTTTCCTGTCTCATCGTCGCCATAAGACCTATCTGTGTGGGTGCAACGTAAAGCAGTTTTTCATACCTCAGCAGCTTTCCATGAATGAGACTGAGACTTCGGAGGGAGCTACATTTTGTTCCGACCTGTGCCAAGAGACAAATGGAAGATGCCATTTATCAAGAAAGGGAAACATGCGGAACGATATCAACAATGAGTTAAAACTACAAGCTTGCTTGCTTACTTACTTTGAGATGAGCATCTTCGATCACAATCCCAACAAGTGCTGCGCTTCACCTTACCACTTCCGGTATGTGCGACAAGGATGTTTCTCGGCAGTAAGTTGAACGAAGAAATAAATATGGAGCATGCCATTTTGAATGATACGGCACTCGGTTAGATATTATCGTGGGTGCCAATCTACAGTGACACAATTGAGTAACGAGCCCACGGTATTTTCTTCACATTCAGTCCCACTCGATGCCGCCTACATCATAGTTTTTAGCGTTATAAAACATCTGCCGTACTGCATCTTTGAATTGACCTTGATATTTCCCCGGTAAGTTCGCACTTTCACTGCAGGGCCGGTTAATATCATACCAACCTTACTTAATATGTGACCACAATGATATTATATCAGAAGCAATACCGAACATTTTGTGCAGAATTCTCTTAATTCTGGCCGTAACTTATAAAACCAGTAAAGATTGTTTTAAGTCGTAGTATAAGATATGAAACCCATGCCCATATGCGTCGAGTTCGTAAACTATTGCTTCTGATAACTAGATAACCCTCCTCACAAGATAGCTGTTTACTTCTTTTCAGTTTGATGTTCAGGGCTAATATTTTTCTTCTTTCATCTTTTTCCTCCATGTCTGTCTTCTCTCTCTCTCAGACCCTTCCTCCTCAGCTTCGGCCTTTCTCTCCTCCTCCTTCCGGCGACAGTTACCACTCACACTTTCCTGCCCACGTACTGTTCGTTCCTCCGCTTTACATGACCAAACCATCTCAGCCTATGTTCCTGAATGTTCCGGCTCATGGGTCCTACCTTTTCTATACCTCTGATGTAGTAATTTCGGATTCTGTACTTCGTTGTCACACCACACATCCATCTTTACATTCTGATTTCGGCCACTTTCATCTTCCTTTCTTGGCCCCTTATAATCGCCCAAGTTTCAACACGATATGAAATAGCAGGACTTTCATTTGGCAGCTTGCTGTCTTACCATATAGTACCCCACTCAGCATTCTTTAGTTCAGCCAGCCACACTGGGCGCTGTGCTTTATCTTTGTGTTCAGCCATGAAATGAAACTGGTGTATGGTTTTTAGTGCCGGGAGTGTCCGAGGACAAGTTCGTCTCGCCAGATGCAGGTCTTTTGACTTGACGCCAGTAGGTGACCTGCGCGTCGAGATAAGGATGAAAGGATGATGAAGACGATACATACACCCAGCCCAGCTCCCGTGCCAGAGGAATTAACCATGATTATCGTTACAATTCCAGACCCTGCCAGGAATCGAACCCGGGACCCCTGTGACCAAAGGCCAGCACGCTAATCGTTTAGCCATGGAGCCGGACTGTTCAGTCATGCAACCCTCTGAACACTCGATCCCATATACTTGAATTTGGAATGTTACGGAGCTGTCTTTTCCATTTTTTACTTTGTTTATTCTGCTTCTCACCCGGAGGACCCAGGTTCGATTTCCGGTCAGGTGAGGGATATTTACCTGGTTCTGAGGGTTGATTCTAGGTCCACTCAACCTACGTGATTACAGTTACTCCTGCGGGACTAAATTCCGGCACCTTGGCGTCTCCGAAAATCTTAAAAAGTAGTTAGTGGGACGTAAAGCAAATAACATCTTAAAAAGGCAAAGCATAAAATTACATGCATAGACTGTTTGTAATAATTTCTTACACGATTACAATGAATGAAGCAAGCAGTAGTGTAGCACTTATGCTGTTGATGAATGGGCACACGTAGAAAAGGTTTTTCACCAGGATAACTGGGGTTCGAATCGTGGACAAGACATATGGGAGTTTTGAAACGAAAAGTCATGTCCCTGTTGATCGGATTCCCAAATTAGAGATTCCGTGGCTATGATCACGATATCTACATGTTTGCTTGCCTGTTTACATGTAGGTAATATCTTAAGATTGAATCTTAGATTTATGAGTGACCGCCAAAATAGAGTACTGTACATTTCACACCAAATCAGACAAAAAAATCCCCACAAATTTACTATGGTATTTTTTAAAAATGTCGAATATTGAAGAATAGTTATAGAAAAGTGTCAAAATCAAACTTATGTAAAATTACGTTCATAACAGTAATAGCGGTCATAGAAGAATAAATTATATTTTATTTTAATATTCTGAGGCCAATATTTCGGTTATCCTTATATACAGAAAATCTAATGAGGTTTTATTTTCACACAAGCAATATAGGCTTTTTAATGTTATGTAAATCATGTGGGTTGTTCATGGCATTAATAAAATAATCATTAATTTATTTAATTTTTTCAATATGGAAAACATATCGGAATACATTAATGCTTATAGTTTGAATAAAATCTTCATTGGGGTGATAGACAGAAAATTTCGCTATCTGTAAGTCTGATGGTCGTTTACTCATTTGAAGAAGGTTTTATTCTCTCATTGTTTATTACATTGCAATGGTTACTATGTTGAGATACAGCTCCCGCTAGACTAGGGAATTCGATCCCGGCCCTTATTTCTAATCCCGGGATTTCGGGATTACACTTGGTCAGTCCCGGGATCCCGGGATTGAAAATTACAAATAAAGAAACAAGATATTCTCACAGAAATCAGCTGTTTAATCAGAAAATCAAAATTTAGACAAAATAAACATATTTTACGGTATACACCTAGCTAATCTAATCACTCTAACTAATCAGACTTAGAGTCAGACTAACCAGATTTAAAATCACTCATTCTCTATGTTAAAATTATTCTTTTCCAAGAATCAGTGAGATCTCTTGAAACTTACACAAAGTTAAAAAAACCCGTATGTAACAAACTATGCAAATAAACTTTAGAAATTAACAACAGTCTCTCTGAACCTAGACTAAATAGACGACTTTCATGTAACAACATAATAAGTAGGTAGAAAGTTTCTTAGCAAAAAGTATTTAAAAATAACATTAACCAGTCACATTTCACATTTCTCGTAAATATAAAGAAAACTAATTTAATAGCAACATTCTAGTTTGAATTGGGAAAATATGATCTGAGAAATAACAACGCGTCCAGTGTCTCATCACCAAACCTGCTTCTCAATTTGTTGCACATATATGCAGCTGCTGAGAGAGCGCGTTCAGGTTCGATGGAAGTTGGGGGAATCGTTAGTAAATACTTATAACCCTGCTCTAGGTTATATCTCCGAGTAGAATTTGAAGACTCGTATAGGTTCATTTCTTTCTTAACAATTCTGGAAAATTCATTTTCATTTAATGCTTCAGGAGACATAATTTTCATGCTGTTTTCTATTTCCAGCTGAAGTTTTTCTTTGAGCGTCAAATCACTTTTTTCTGTATTTGTAGGCTCGACTTGCATATTTTGTTCTTTCTCTTCGTCTTTTTTTAACCATTTAATCTCTCAATTAAAGAAACAATGTGTTTTTTATCAGGACTTTGCTCAGACTTGAAAATGTACGCTTTATTTCATCATCGCACGCCACCGCCACATTGTCACTATGAGGATTTTGTAGGTAGCATGATACGCCACTCAACTCATTTCTTCGGCGATCTTTCATGCACTTTTGTAAATGTATCTTGAATTTAGAAGTCAACTCGGAGCTATTGTCATTTAACTGCTTAAAAAGTAACTTTAGGGCAGCACCAGTTGTGCATAAATACGCATCAGTGCGACAGAGTGCTTCTACAGTTAATTTGACTGGAGCTGAAACTTTAATGATTTCATCGATGAGCTCGAAATCGGACTCTTCCAACTGCACTGGATTATTCAAAGCTATAAGCGCCTTGTTGACGCTAAATTTCAAGAAGGCACTCACTCATCTCACTCACACGGGAGAGGTAATGTACCAATGCACGCAATTGTGGTCAGACTTTCACGCACATAGGGGATGAACTCATGCGTTAAACGAGAACAGGCATTTACACACCGAAAAGACGCATAAATAACGCACTGAGAGTTTCGCTTCACGCAGTCTATTTTGCAAATTTTTAAAAATGATGTCAATCCCGAAAATCCCGGGATCCTGAAAACGTAATCCCGAAATCTACGGGATTGAAAAGCGGTCGGGATCCCGGGATCCCGAAAACCAGGATCCCGGGATCGAATCCTCTACGCTAGACGAACGTAGTTACTCTAGAAGCGAGCAGCAACGCAGCGCGTGTTCAGCTGGAGTGAACGGAGCTTGCAATACCCCGTCGGCTGCAGTTGGTTTAGGGTTGCATACAGTTAAGGTGTGAGTTCAAACTGAACAAATAACTTATTTTCCTACAATTACATGCAAACCCCCAAAGTTTTATAAACACGGTCCGTTTCCTGCTTTAAAGAGGGATACGCAATAACTTTTAAAATATTATTTCAATGTGGGGGAGCAAGTCATTTTAATAAACATGTTTCCGGAACAACAACTAAAACTGATTTCATAAGAGAGAGAGAAAGTGCAAGGTAGCTAAGGAAGAATGGCTGAAGGAGAAGTGCAAGGATGTTGAAGGCTGTATGGTCCTAGGAAAGGTAGGTGCTGTATACAGGAAAATCAAGGAAACCTTTGGAGAAAGGAAATCTAGGTGTATGAATATTAAGAGCTCAGATGGAAAGCCACTTCTAGGGAAAGAAGACAAAGCAGAAAGATGGCAGGAACATATCCAACAGTTGTATCAAGGTAAAGATGTATATAATTTGGTTCTGGAACAAGAAGAGGTTGTTGATGCTGATGAAATGGAAGACCCAATTTTCAGGTCAGAGTTTGACCAGAGCTGCGAGCGACCTAAATAGGAACAATACACCTGGAATTGATGACATTCCCTGTGAAATACTGACTGTCTTAGGAGAAACCAGCATGGCAAGGTTATTCCATTTAGTGTGTAAGATGTATGAGACAGGAGAAGTTCCATCCTATTTTCGGCAGAATGTTGTTATACTTATTCCCAAGAAAGCCGGTGCTGACAGGTGTGAAAACTATCGCACAGTTAGTTTTGTATCTCATGCCTGCAAAATTTTAACACGTATTATTTACAGAAGAATGGAAAGACGAGTTGAAGCTGAGTTGGGAGAAGATCAGTTTGGCTTCAGAAGAAATGTAGGAACATGTGAAGCAATCCTGACTTTACGTCTGATCTTAGAGAATCGAATCAAGAAGGACAAGCCCACGTACATGGCATTCGTAGATCTAGAAAAGGCATTCGGTTATGTTGACTGGACCAAGCTATTTAAGATTCTGAAGGTGATTAGGATCAGATACAGAGAACGAAGAATTATCTACAGTCTGTATAAAATTCAGTCTGCTCTGATAAGAATCGCGGGCTTTGAATAAGAAGCAGCAATCCAGAAAGGAGTGAGGCAAGGCTGCAGTTTATCCCCCCTCCTTTTCAGTGTTTACATAGAACCGGCATAAAGGAAATAAAAGAGGAATTTGGAAAGGGAATCACAATCCAAGGAGAGGAAATCAAAACGTTGAGATTTGCCGATGATATTGTTATTTTATCTGAGACTGCAGAAGATCTCGAGAAGCTGCTGAATGGTATGGACGAAGTCTTGGGTAAGGAGTACAAGATGAAAATACAGTAAATAAGTCCAAAACAAAAGTAATGGAGTGCAGTCGAACGAAGGCAGGTGATGCAGGAAATATTAGATTAGGAAATGAAGTCTTAAAAGAAGTAGATGAATATTGTTACTTGCGTAGTAAAATAACTAACGATGGCAGAAGTAAGGAGGACATAAAATGCAGACTAGTACAAGCAAGGAAGAGCTTTCTTAAGAAAAGAAATGTGCTCATTTCAAACATTGATGTAGGAATTAGAAAGATGTTGAAGACTTTTGTATGGAGAGTGGCATTGTATGGAAGTGAAACATGGACGATAACTAGCTCAGAAAGAAAGAAGCTTTTGAAATGTGGTGTTACAGAAGAATGCTGAAGGTGAGATGGATAGATCGAATCACGAATGAAAAGATAGTGAATCGAATTGGTGAAAGGAGATCGATTTGGCTAAATTTGACGAAAAGAAGAGATAGAATGATAGGACACATCTTAAGACACCCAGGACTTGTTTAGTTGGGTTTTAGGGAGTGTAGGTTGTAAGAACGGTGGGGGTAGACCATGGTATGAATAACAAGCAGGTTAGAGCAGATGTAGAATGCATTAGTTACGTAGAAATGAAATGGTTAACACAGGATAGGGTGGCATGGAGAGCTGCATCAAACCGTCTATGAACTGATGACTCAAACAACAACATGTAGCCTAGTACTTGTCATCTTTACAATCGTAAATAAATGAAGGTGCTATCTTCAGTTGTTTGTTCATAGTATTTCCGTAATCGAGCGAGTTGGCCGTGCGGTTAGAGGCGCGTAGCTGTGTGCTTAAATTCGGGAGATAGTGGGTTCGAATCCCACTGTCGGCAGTCCTGAAAATGTTGTTTCGTGGTTTTCCATTTTCACACCAGGCAAATAACTAACGATGGCAGAAGTAAGGAGGACATAAAATGCAGACTAGCACAAGCAAGGAAGAGCTTTCTTAAGAAAGTGATAGTATCATTATGTTTATACTTAACGTATTATTTGAAATTGTTTTCCTTTGTAGAAATATATATGAACTATTGTCAAGATTTGGAAACTGTTTATAGGCCTTTGCTATCCCATTGCTGCCATGTCGGTGCGACGTAAGCAACTTGAAAAACAAGAATTATAAGTTATTACAAAACTTTTCAAATACTTATTTTTCTGTCCGATCTCATGTGGAATGCCCCGTACGTCGACCCAAACAGTCACAATCTACTGACCTGTCACAAGGGTTTGCATAGTTTCCGGTACCTGGCTCGTGAGATATTAGCCCACCAGGTTTGAGTACTGTATCTCATATAACAGCATTTTTTATACCAAATCTCTTACTGACATAAGCACTGTCATTTTATTTTAAGTTCAGTGTCTGGTTCCGATGAACGAAAAATAGATTTAAGTCTAATACATTTCATGTGTAGACTTTAGTTTTGTTATTGGCTACCGGCCGAGTTGGCCCTGCGGTTAGCGGTGCGCATCTATGAGCTTGCATCCGGGATACAGTGGGTTCGAACCCCACTGTCGGCAGCCCTGAAGATGGTTTTCCGTGCTTTCCCATTTTCACACCAGGCAAATACTGTACCTTAATTAAAGCCACGGCCACTTCCTTCCCACTCCTAATCCTTTCCTACCGAGCTCGATAGCTGCAGTCGCTTAAGTGCGGCCAGTATCCAGTATTCGGGAGATAGTAGGTTCGAACCCCACTGTCGGCAGCCCTGAAAATGGTTTTTCCCGTGGTTTCCCATTTTCACACCAGGCAAATGCTGGGGCTGTACCTTAAATAAGGTCACGGCCGCTTCCTTCCCACTCCTAGCCCTTCCCTGTCCCATCGTCGCAATAAGACGTATCTGTGTTGGTGCAACGTAAAGAAAATTAAAATTGTGTTATTGTCTAAATAGCTCCCTCGGTGGTAAATAGTGGTAAATAGTCAGCTCAGAATAAAACGGAACGTTGAAATTTACATGCAGATACCCTAAATGGCTACAAATCAAAATGCCTGCACACGGTTGCTGAGACCATGGATTATTATTATTATTATTATTATTATTATTATTATTATTATTATTATTATTATTATTATTATTATTATTATTATTATTCCGAATTTTTACTCCTGTATTGCAGTGATGAAGGATTACCAGATCAACATGAATATAGGAAGTTCTTATCTAGAGCGTGTCGGTCAAGTGTTCGAACCCATTTAATGGTGTTAGTGACGTCATCTCTTCGCAGAAATAATTCTGCAGATAATAAACTCCGTTGAAGCTGCTGGGAATTGCGTATTACTAGGTTATGCTTGATGCAGGATGAAAATAAAAGTGGAGTGTTTAACATTCACCCCTAATTCGGAGTGATAGTATCATTATGTTTATACTTAACGTATTATTTGAAATTGTTTTCCTTTGTAGAAATATATATGAACTATTGTCAAGATTTGGAAACTGTTTATAGAAAAACACGTCACATTTTAACTATTCCCTATGCTAATAGAAGTAGAGGAAAAAACATCTCATGTACAGATCTATACAAGTGTTTAGTTTCTCTCTTCTTTAATAATAATAATAATAATAATAATAATAATAATAATAATAATAATAATAATAATAATAATAATAATAATAATAATAATAATAATGTTTGGGTCACGTAACTGTCAGCTCCCATTCGGGAGATGGTGGGTTCAAATCCCACTCTAGGCAGATCTGTACATTGTGTACCTGAGATGTAAACCATCGTAAGCCACATTTTAGTCATTTTACAAGAGGGAGGGAAAACGTAAGTTGTAGAGCTTTTCTGCTGCATTATGACTTAGTCAATAAATGTTCATCATTGTTCTTGATGTATAGGTATTTTGTGTAATATTGATCACTGAACATATTCAATAACATAATTTACACTTAAAATGGTTAGCTATTATTTTATTGCCATAAAAATAAAATGACAATGGACTTACGTTTATATGGTTCTAAGTTTCATAAAAAAAAATGTGACACATTGGTTTAACCCTCAGGTACAGGAATAATCTTGCCTCTGTCATACTGGAAAGCTAGAATAACAGTAAAAAAAATACTGACAAATGCAATAATGGCCTTTCGAGTGCACTTTCTTCCTCTTCTTCTTCTTCTTCTTCTTCTTCTTCTTCTTCTTCTTCTTCTTATTACCGGGCGAGTTGGCCGTGCGCGTAGAGGCGCGCGGCTGTGAGCTTGCATCCGGGAGATAGTAGGTTCGAATCCCACTATCGGCAGCCCTGAAGATGGTTTTCCGTGGTTTCCCATTTTCACACCAGGCAAATGCTGGGGCTGTACCTTAATTAAGGCCACGGCCGTTTCCTTCCAACTCCTAGGCCTTTCCTATCCCATCGTCGCCATAAGACCTATCTGTGTCGGTGCGACGTAAAGCCCCTAGCAAAAAAATATTATTATTATTATTATTATTATTATTATTATTATTATTATTATTATTATTATTATTATTATTATTATTATTATTGCAGTGTTTCGTTTTCAGTTGATCGAACGGTGTCCGGTCAGATATACATACCGTATAGAGTAAAGTTATAATCCATGTCTTGAACTTAATACTTGTTGAATAAATAAGGAATGGTCATCTTCTTTGTTTGCTGCCTTCATCTCTCGGTATAGCTCTGTGAGTCAGTGACGCTGAGAACTTCCCATACTCTGGAGGATGTGAGGTAATCAAGTTACCAAGGAGCTGCTTTTTTCTCTTTCGCCGTAGGCAACACGTTCACTGAAGATGCTACACAGTGCGCGTGTCGTCATTCATGAGCCGACAGTACTTTCCAAAATAGGAAGTCGTTTCATAGGATCACCCTGTCTGTCTGTCTGTCTGTCTGTCTGTCTATTTGAACTTCTGTTTACATCCGAAAGATACTTGGATTGTAATGGAACACGGTATGAAATCCGAAATTATAACAACCACATGGAATCAGCTACCGTGCGCAAGCATTTTGACATGACGTCATTTAGGTTGCCTGCGACCAGATGGTCGAGAAACCATACTCCTTTAGGGTGACCTAGTGATGAGTTCCTCATAAACTTTGTCGAGTAAGCTTCGAAATTGTCTTCCGATACCATTTACAAACCAACATCATGCAACATGAAAGCTAAATGGGTTTTCCCGCCCCACCAGAGTATCTAACAGGACTTGAACCGACGATCATTTAAGGGGCAAAGGAACGCAAACCATCATTGTCATTCTCTCTCTAGATGTTCAGGGGATGAACCTCTTTGTAAAAAAAAAATAATCAGTCAGATATGCGGGAGTGGAATACAGTGAGCCTTGTTATTAACAGCAGGGTGAAAAGAAAAGATAGAAGACAGAAGAACTATTACGAATAGGGACACAGAATGATTAAACTCTCTTACGATTGGGGGGGGGGGGGGGGTGACAAAATGGGAAACGCTACACATGAAATGATGAAAAAACTGGACTTCCACGGAATGAGCTTTTTAAGAAGGGGTGGCTATGCAGAATTGGAAAGCAGTGATTTCAGACTATAATATTCGGTGAAAAAGATAAGTCGAAAGTATGGTGTTGGAATACTGATGTGGAAAAGACTGAAAAGTAAAGTTGTAAAGTTGTAATACACAAGCGAGAGACTGATGATGGTGTGATTGGAGGGAAAAAGACAGAGTCAGTTTATATCCAGTGAGTTTTTTTAATTTTTTATGTTGCTTTACGTCGCACCGACACAGATAGGTCTTATAGGGACGATAAAATTAGAAAAAGGCCCCGTGGTGTAGGGGTAGCGTGGCTGCCTCTTACCCGGAGGGCCCGGGTTCGATTCCTGGCCAGGTCAGGGATTTTGCCTGGACCTGAGGGCTGGTTCGAGGTCCGCTCAGCCTACGTGATTAGAATTGAGGAGCTATCTGACGGCGAGATAGCGGCCCCGGTCTAGAAAGCCAAGAATAACGGCCGAGAGGATTCGTCATGCTGAATACACGACACCTCGTAATCTGCAGGCCTTCAGGGTGAGCAGCGGTCGTTTGGTAGGCCAAGGCCCTGCAAGGGCTGTCGTGCCATGGGGTTTGGTTTGGTTTTTTTTAGGATTGGGAAGGTAACGGTCGTGGTATTAATTAAGGTACAGCTCCAGTATTTGCCTGGTGTGAAATGGGAAACCACGGAAAACCATCTTCGGGGCTGCCGATAGTGGGGTTCGAACCCACGATCTCCCAAATTCAAGCTCACAGCTGCGTGCTCCTAAGCGCACGGCCAGCTTGCTCGGTAAAACTAACCAGTTAACATACTGACGAAGTCTATAGAAAGGTAGTCAAACGGTTAGCGTATTAACGTGATTAGTTGAACGGCTTGCCACCAAATACCGAGAACGTACTGCCACCTGGGACTTATATAAAGGCTTCCAGAAGCTTAAAGAAACTCCAGAACTACCAAAACAAAGTCTTAAGGACTATTGTGAATGCTTCTTATCACATGGATAACAAATACCTATCATAAAGCAGGTTCTCGAATTAAGTATTCCTGGTAAGGATCCCACACACTGGAACCATACTCTAATTGGGGTCTTACCAGTGACTTATACGCCCTCTCCTTTACATTTTTACAACAACCTCTGAATACGCTATCCCTTTTAACCCTGTTTCCCATCATACCATTGTCTGCTGTCCATCTCACAATTTTGTCCAGGTCTTTTCGCAGTCGCTCACAATCCTGCAACTTATTTACACTGACTGACAGAGCAAATGCAACACCAAGAAGGAGTGGTTCGAAAGGGATGAAAGTTGGGGAAAAAACAGAGACGGCACGGACGAATAATTGATGTTTATTTCAAACCGATATGCAGGTTACACAATGCGCACGGCATCGACTCAGTAGGATGTAGGACCACCGCGAGCGGCGATGCACGCAGAAACACGTCGAGGTACAGAGTCAATAAGAGTGCGGATGGTGTCCTGAGGGATGGTTCTCCATTCTCTGTCAACCATTTGCCACAGTTGGTCGTCCGTACGAGGCTGGGGCAGAGTTTGCAAACGGCGTCCAATGAGATCCCACACGTGTTCGATTGGTGAGAGATCCGGAGAGTACGCTGGCCACGGAAGCATCTGTACACCTCGTAGAGCCTGTTGGGAGATGCGAGCAGTGTGTGGGCGGGCATTATCCTGCTGAAACAGAGCATTGGGCAGCCCCTAAAGGTACGGGAGTGCCACCGGCCGCAGCACATGCTGCACGTAGCGGTGGGCATTTAACGTGCCTTGAATACGCACTAGAGGTGACGTGGAATCATACGCAATAGCGCCCCAAACCATGATGCCGCGTTGTCTAGCGGTAGGCGGTAGAGCGCTCCACAGTTACTGCCGGATTTGACCTTTCTCCACGCCGACGCCACACTCGTCTGCGGTGACTATCACTGACAGAACAGAAGCGTGACTCATTGGAGAACACGACGTTCCGCCATTCCCTCATCCAAGTCGCTCTAGCCCAGCACCATGCCAGGCGTGCACGTCTATGCTGTGGAGTCAATGGTAGTCTTCTGAGCGGGCGCCGGGAGTGCAGGCCTCCTTCAACCAATCGACGGGAAATTGTTCTGGTCGATATTGGAACAGCCAGTGTGTCTTGCACATGCTGAAGAATGGCGGTTGACGTGGCGTGCGGGGCTGCCACCGCTTGGCAGCGGAGGCGCCGATCCTCGCGTGCTGACGTCACTCGGGCTGCGCCTGGACCCCTCGCACGTGCCACATGTCCCTGCGCCAACCATCTTCGCCACAGGCGCTGCACCGTGGACACATCCCTATGGGTATCGGCTGCGATTTGACGAAGCGACCAACCTGCCCTTCTCAGCCCGATCACCATACCCCTCGTAAAGTCGTCTGTCTGCTGGAAATGCCTCCGTTGACGGCGGCCTGGCATTCTTAGCTATACACGTGTCCTGTGGCACACGACAATACGTTCTACAATGACTGTCGGCTGAGAAATCACGGTTCGAAGTGGGCCATTCGCCAACGCCGTGTCCCATTTATCGTTCGCTACGTGCGCAGCACAGCGGCGCATTTCACATCATGAGCATACCTCAGTGACGTCAGTCTACCCTGCAGTTGGCATAAAGTTCTGACCACTCCTTCTTGGTGTTGCATTTGCTCTGTCAGTCAGTGTACTACTCTATACAGTATAACATCAACCGCAAACAGCCTTATCTGTGATTCCAGATCTTTACCCATATCATTTATATAAACCTGTGACTATAAAGTTCGGTGAATGACGTCAGAACGATCGATCCGGCAACACTGGCGACACACAACGCTGCACCTGCGTAGCAGTATATTTTGACCACCTGCACCCAAAGTTGTTCAGTTGAGCATCGTGTGTGTACCGTGTAAGACCTGTTTGACACAGTGCGTGTTTAGTGCGTTGGTTCTGAACTGCGTACAGGAACATGAACGACCAAAAGATCAATGCACAGTTTTGTTTTAAGCTTGGCAAGACACCGAAAGAAACGCATGCGGTGCTGGTACGTGTTTATGAAGATCAAGCACTGTCCTTGAAGTGTGTGTACGAGTGGTTCGCCCCTTTTCGAGGAGGCCAGGAAAGTGTTTCTGACAACCCCCGTAGCGGAAGACCGGCGACCGCCGTCAGTGACGAAAACATTGAGAAGGTGAGGACATTAATCACGAACGATCGGCGATTAACTGTGCGCATGATAGTGGATTAACTGCAGGTTAACCGTGAATCCGTGCGACAAATCGTTACACAGAAGTTAGGGAAGAGGAAAACGTGTTCTCGTCTTGTGCCACATCACTTGACTGACGATCAGAAGCAGGCACGATTGGAGGCTTCACAGGATTTTGTCGA
Organism: Anabrus simplex; assembly: GCF_040414725.1. Classification (NCBI taxonomy): domain Eukaryota; kingdom Metazoa; phylum Arthropoda; class Insecta; order Orthoptera; family Tettigoniidae; genus Anabrus; species Anabrus simplex. Next base: position 350,393,452 of record NC_090265.1, on the reverse strand, counting down.
AACGGCGGATGCGACACTAATTTCTTGAACTGTATTGTCACCGAGGATGTAACCTGGTGTCTCAGGTACGACCCTGAAAAGAAACGGCACAACATGGAATGGCGTTCTCCGGGATCTCCTCGTCGGAAAAAGGTCAGAGCCAAAAAGTCACGCATCAAACTCACTTTGAAAGGAAAGAGATTTGGCGATATTCCTGACATCCAACGGAACGTGACGAGGCTTTTGAACACAATCACAAAGGAAGCCTTCGTGCAAAGTTTCCAGGACATGTATCACCGATCTTAGCAGTGCATAGTTATGGGCGGGGACTATTTCGAAGGACAGTAAGGTCACTATCGTGCATTGTTCATCTATGTTGATAGTACAGGACTATTCACCGAACTTTATTGTCCAAGGTTGTATAACATGAAGGTCCAATAACACTGACTTGCGTAACCCCTGTCTTAATCACTAAAGGATCAGATGATGCTTCACTAATTTTAATTCCTTGAGTTTTATTTTCTACAAATATAACCACCAATTAAATCACTCTTTTGTCTAGTACAATATCCTTCAATTTCGTCAGTAGTCTCCCAAGATCTATCACATCAAAAGCGATATAGTTCATTTGGCCTCATGAATGCAAGATAATTGCTATATCTTGGTGGAATCCTGCAAGTTGAGCCGCACTGGAATAATCTTTCCCAAACTCGAACTGCTTTCTACTAAACCAGTTAGTAATTTCTCAAACTTATCTAATGTAATAAGAAAGATTACTTTCCCAGAGCTTACATGCAACACATGTCAAGCTGACTGGCCTGTAGTTATCCATCCGTTTTATGTTTATCACTATTTCCTTTGCACTATAGCAACTTTCCATTCATTTCTCATATCTTCTTCATGCAAACAGTAATCAATTGAGTAGGTACTTTAGACACGGTACTATATCCCAACCCATTGGTTTTAGAACCGTATATCTACGGTAGGGAAGAGAAAACAATTTATTTTGGAGAAATTGAAAGATAAAAAGGAAGTGTGTAGAACTAGAGAATGCATTTAATGGAAAGGTGTTGGTGAGACAAGGAACGAGATGTATAGAGTATAGACAGGAGATGGGACAACTATAAACATAGCGTAAAGAAAGCAGAATCAAAGAGAGTTAAAGAGAATTAATAACATCCAAAAATGTAAAAATGAAATGTGCACTGACGACGGTCGTATTCGTGTCTCAAGGCTTCGTGGTGAGTGCCTCAATCTTTCTTTTACTGTGGCGCGGGCTTTTGATACAAGTCGGTCACCCCCAGCAGTGACACGAGGGACATTGACAGCCAGTGATATGTGCTGGACATACTGCAGCCGCAAGTGTTGCCCTTCATAACAGGGCTTCTAAAGAGGAACTTTACAGCAGATTAATCCTCGGCCGTGTAGAGAAAGGTTATCACAGGAATGCCTTCGCAATATTCCAACAATTTGGTAGCCTGCCCAATCGGCAGATTTATCAGCCATCGAACATGTCACGTACAATCTGGGGCGCCTATTTCAGCAGCCTAGGAATTTAGAAGATCTAGAGACCCAGTTGCACTAAACATGAAGAGATATGCCATACGAAAACTATACGTTTCCTTACCCGCTCGTATCACATCTTGTATCCAAGATAAAGGTGTATGAACAGAATACCACTGTTTGTTTTTCAGCAATACATTATCATTTTGATCTGATATTGTAATCTCTTACTTTTACTCGGGAGCAAATATCTGCACAGACCATATTTAGTCGGAGTAGAAGAGCTATTCAAACTTAATATGCCTGGAAACATAGAGGAGAAAATAATTTAATTAGTAGAAATTGAATGATAAAAGTGAGTGTGTAGAAGTAAAGAATGCATTTAATAAAAATATGTTGGTGAGACGTGATATGTATAGGTAAGAGGCGTGACAACTTTAAACGTAGGCCTAACATAATGGAAGCAGCTAAGGAAATGTCTGGAATCAGAGAAAAAAATATGTAACACTCAAAATATATATTAAACAAGATGGATTAGTGCAGGAAATTGAAAAATGTAGACATTCAGGAAGGAAGACGTAACTACAGAAAGTTAAATAATGGAGTAAGAAGAGAAACGGATCGTGCAGGTGAAATCTGTATGGCTGATTGCAAAGTGCGAATATACTGTATATAGAAATACTAGAGAGAGAAGAGAAGTATGACTTAGTGTACAAAGAAGCAATGGATCCAGTATGCAAGAGAAAGAGTAGCAACAACGGCTACAAGGCAATAGAGACCTGATATGGTAAAATGGTGAGTGGTTCTAAAGAAGTAATGAAAAGATTATACGGAGTGTTTGTGTGACTGGGCCAGTCGACCGATGGATGAAAAACACAGGACGATATAGTTACAGAGGATGACAGGGGAAGTACTATTCTGAGAAGCGAGACAAGAGCTGTCACAGAAAGATATGAAGAGAGGTAACGTGACTGGAAATGTGAGATTCCTGTGGAACAGTAGAAAGCTTTACAGAGAACGAAGGGATGTCTTGATTGGGTTATGCAATGAAATATATACAAGAGGAATGTGTCCGAAGGGCTTTGGATAAATCATCTTGACTCCCATAGAAAAATACTGTAAAAAGGTTTAGGAGCATAGAACACTGAGTTATTAAGTCTCAAGCGGCAAAAGTCTTACTATGAACTCTCGTTAAATAAGGGCAAATGGCACAAACCCTCAGGGCACATGTCTGTTTGTTTTTAACGGTTACGTCTCAAAACTCACGAGTTTCAAAACTCACGGGCTAAAATTAGTTACGCCGGGCTGAGTGGCTCAGACGGTTAAGGCGCTGGCCTTCTAACCCCAACTTGGCAGGTTCGATCCTGGCTCAGTCCAGTGGTATTTGAAGGTGCTGAAATACGACAGCCCCATGTCGGTAGATTTACTGGCACGTAAAAGAACTCCTGCGGGACTAAATTCCGGCACCTCGGCGTTTCCGAAGACCTTAAAAAGTAGTTAGTGGGACGTAAAGCAAATAACATTAATTAATTATTATTAAAATTAGTTACAAATAGTATCAAAACTCACGACTGAAAACTGGTTGCTAAAGTAAACATTCTAACGAGTCTCAAAATTCATGACTCCGGACAGCAGGTGCTTGCGATGACCGCATGAGGGATGAGTTGCGCGGTGACTCACGCTTCCCTTACGACAGGCAGGGGATACTGTGGATGTTATTCTGCCACCCCAACCCACAAGGGAAGAATAATGGCTGGTGAATGAAAGAGACCGAGGTGTATTATTATTATTATTATTATTATTATTATTATTATTATTATTATTATTATTATTATTATTATTATTATTATTAAAATATTTTGCTGTTGTCTTAAAGCTAATATAATGCATTTTTTACCTTTCACATAAATTTATAATAATGACGTGTGGCTTCCGCGGAGGTCTGGTGCAGGTCTTTGGAGTTGGCGCCGTATAGGTAACCTGTACGTCTGTGAGGATGAGGCCCTTCCTAAGATGAAGGCTAATGCTGAAGACGGCACGAACACCCAGTTCCCGAGCCATAGGAATTACCTAATGAAAGTTAAAATTTCCGACCCGACCGGAAATCGAATCCGGGACCCCCTGGACCCCTTGGACCAAAGGCCAGCATACTAACAATTTATGCATGCAGACGGACGACATAAAATTAAAGTAGGTATATTGCCCATTGCTAGTTAAAAGAAACTGTCAGTTGGTAGTACTGGGACTTAGTTCCATTATGCAGCCAGAAGGCGGCATTTACTTGAATAAGGAATTTTATTTAGAGATATTAAAGGTCAAAACAGTTAATTCATTCATTTAGTTTCAACACTTGCAGATTCATTCAGGAAAAAGGCGTGTTTTTTTTTTTTTTTAAGTAAGAGTTCATCCATTCGCTTATTTCAGTAGGCTAGATTTTCTACCCGACACACGTAAACCGGAAAAAAAAAAAAATACTCATTACGCATCCGATTATTCTGTGCGATATAACTGAATGATATTTGAAACTCATTCGATTATTTAAATAATCGGATGGAAGTTATTCGATTATTAAAAGTATTCCATTATCCCATGACTAATAGGGTGGACATTTATCCATTCAAAGAAGAACTGGCCCTGCTCGTAAGTTTAGAGACTGGTCCAGGTAGAGAAACCTGTTCTTACTAATCCTCTTCCTGGAATTCGTGAGTTTTGGGACTCGTGAGCTTTGAGACTCGTGAGTTTTGAGACGATACGATTTTTAACGTAGTCTGATCTCCGGAAGTTTGAACGAAATCGGTGACCCCATAGCTGTGGCCTCTCCTTGTTAGTGGCGAGCCTTCATCTTCCACTCCTCCAAGGGCCTTCGTGGCCTGTACGGAGATAGTTTTGCTTTTCTGTAGTAGATGGTGAGGTGAAAGTTAAAACGTTACGAGAACGGCATGAATATAACTGAAAAATTTATAATTTTATGGGTGGGGGAGACTGGATTACGCACTGTTTGCCGCATTGAATGTACAGTAAGTTATTTTTAAAAAAATATTTAGATGTTATCCAGATGCTCACAATTTGTGAGAGTAGGATGATGAGGATAGACCTTCATATGGGTCTGGTATTCCCTTCACTTAAATGCACTATGCTCCTGTTTTCTTCTTTCCTAGCCGAACAACTTTGTTAACATTTTGCCCCTTTCGATCCCAGCTTACTCTGCTGATATTTGAAGCTGTTCAAATCAGCCTCGTGATGATATATTTACCGGCACATAGAACTCCGGCGGGAGAAAATTTCGGAATCTCGGTGTCTCCAAAAGTCGTATAAGTTGTTAGTGGGACATTATGTTAGCACTTGTGACTTCTAGGAAGTATTTTATTCTCATGCCTTATATAACTGTTGTCTTTCTTTAGCCGAAAGTCTCATGCTTTTAATAAACGAACCTCTTATCCTTTCTCACCGAGGGAGTTGGCCGTGTGGTTAGGGGCGCGCAGCTGTGAGAGCTTGTATTCGGGAGATAGTGAGTTCGAACCCCACTGTCGGCAGCCCCGAAGATGGTTTTCATGGTTTCCCATTTTCACACCAGGCTGTACCTGAATTAAGGCCACGGCCGCTTCCTTCCCTCTCCTAGCCCTTTCCTGTCTATCGTCGCCAGAAGACATTCCTGTGTCGGTGTGACGTAAAGCCAATTGTAAATAGAAAAAAATAAATCCTTTCTCCTGTGATCAGTGTAAAGAACAGTTGACAAAGCTGTAGTTTTGCTCCTTGAAATAACGATCACCGCTACCAGCTGCAGCGGAGCATTCCACGAAGAATGAGACGATCATTCTTTGAATTCCTTGTGTTCCAAGCTACTATCGAGGACTCGTAGAGCAAAATAATGTATACAGTAATAATATGATAATATTATTGGTTTTACGTCCCGCTAAACATTTTTAAGGTATATTGAGAAATGGACGTGCTGGAAATGTTGCCCCGCAAGTGTTCATTGATAATAATATAACCTCGCTATATATAAATTAAGTGACGTCAGTCTGTCTGTTTGCATCCCTTCCGAAACGGCATTACTCTAAACCGCTGGACGGAATTTAATGACATGTTGCACAAACATTCTCAGAGGGATCTGTCATATGACTAACTATGTTATATTTACAAATATAGACTGAAAACACATTATTTGCGAAAAATCGCGTAATGGGTTTCTCTCAGACTAGGTACCATGTTTACATGAGCATAGCAATGCTACAAGCCAACTTTTGCCCCGTAAGGCTGGCTGATTTTCGTTTCCATGACTGATATGCTCTTGGCCGTCCTGACATCACATGGAGGCTTTCGTCTTCGCGGTCTTCCTAGTTCCGTTATAAGCGGCCCCTGTTACCACAATTCCAGCAGGTGGCAGATCCTCGGAGCCTCTGCTGGCTTGAATATGTTCCGTTGCTTCGTTCGCTAGATTTCGCCTGGCTTCACAGAACCTTCCTACGGCTTCAAGGAAGTTTTTCCGGGACTTACCTTCCTGTGGGCCCCGGAATTTCGTCCACTTCCAGGCATTATAGTCTGTAGTCTCGACGCCGCTTTCGTGGCCTCGAACTCCAAGGCATGGCCGAGAGCGTCTCATGGGCTCTTGTGGCGGGCGACACAAAGGGCCTGTTGGGTATCTGGATTGCGTAGACCATTTATGACAGTCTGCCTCTTCTGGTGCTGACGGGTAGGCTAGGCAGAACTTTTGGAGTATCTCCGTATTCTTCTAAGTCCTAGTCCAAAGCTATATCTGGTAGGCCTGTTGGAGTTGGCGATCTCCATATCGGACGTCCATGTGGGCTAGTAGTTGCTCCGAGCGCCTTCTGGCATACCTTGTAGAACGTTTCGTGCGTCCCCTCCTAGAGCCACGACGAGGGCTGTAGCTATATTCCTTCCGCTTCAGCGGGTTGCAGAAGAGGCCGCCTCGAACTGCCGCAGGTACGTACTCCATGGCACCTTCCCGTCGAATGTTGATGACTTCAACCAGGTCGAACTTGGTACAGCAGACGTTGAGCCTTCCGCATAGGTCCCGTTTCATAGTCTGTGGCTTGCCGCGCGCTGTGAACTTTCGTGTAACGATTTAAATCGGGGTTATTTTAAATTCTACAGGTATGTGCTTGGTATCAATTTCCAAATTTACCCCAGTTGTATGAAATACGGCTCGAATTTCAAATTCAATTGCGTTTTAAAATTATAAACTATAAATATAACAAAAGTCCTTAATTTTCATTACATTTCTCCCGACGTTTGATCAGTTTAGGAGCTTTACGCGCTCCTGAATTTGTCATGTTAAAAATCAGAGGTCAAGTAGGAAAGATAATTTAGTAAGGAATACTTTTATTGTAGGAAACTTCTACAAAGGTTGACTTACTTTCACAACACGCGGCAAGCCATAGACTATCAATATGTCGGCTATTGCCTTCATAATATTCATCGAGAAGGCACGTGAGTTCAATATTACATTACTCCTCTTTTCAACTGTGCACTGTGGACAACTTTGTGGTCTGTTCTGGAAGAAATGGGAGTTCCATCCCCATCTTACTAATAAAAGGCCTTTGCAATAACAACACGAACAAAATAATAATTTATGGTGACTTGTCATGAGACTTTAATATTTCAAAAGGCGTAATACGAAACAGTCTTCTATCACCACAGCTTTTTAACATTTAAATGGAATAGATCATGCGGTGTGTCTTGGATAACTATGAAGGGGGAGTTTCGGTTAGCGGAAAGAAAACAAATAATCTACGTTTTGTAGATGACACCACATTTGTTGTTTTGAGTCCACAAGGGCACTATGAAATAATAAAACTTGTTGAACATGAAAGCTGCAGGCTTGGCGTGGGGATAAACTGTAGTAAAACCAAACTAATGACCGTGAACAAAGCTGCAAATGTTCAACTGACAGCAGTAGCTTAGACAGAATCGACCGATGGGGGGGGGTGTGTAGTTACGAAATGATGATAGAACATAATGACGGTGCTTGTGTGTGTGTGTGTGTGTGTGTGTGTGTGCGCGCGCATGCGTGAGTGACTTTATAAGGACACTGATACAAGTGAATTGTGTTGATATTCATATTGCAGTACACTACAAAATGTTACATTAAAATACAGAACGAAAACCATGTGATCAAGGTCAACAGTTTTTGAATGTTCAGAAGAGCCAAAACATTGAGTCGACTTTCACTTGTTCATTGTCAGTTTCCGTTTATTTTATTTTGTAAAATTTCCATGGTGTCCGCTTCTGTGGTGTAGTGGTTAGTGTGATTAGCTGCCACACCCGGAGGCCCGGTTTCGATTCCCGGCTCTGCCACGAAATTTGAAAAATGGTACCAGGGCTGGAACGGGGTCCACTCAGCCTCGGGAGGTCAAATGAGTAGAGGTCGGTTCGATTCCCACCTCAGGCATCCTGGAAGTGGTTTTCCGTGGTTTCCCACTTCTCCTCCAGGCAAATGCCGGGATGGTACCTAACTTAAGGCCACGGCCGCTTCCTTCCCTCTTCCTTGTCTATCCCTTCCAATCTTCCCATCCCCCCGCAAGGCCCCCGTTCAGCATAGCAGGTGAGGCCGCCTGGGCGAGGTACACTGCCTTTGAGGCGGTAGAGGTGGGATCCCTCGCTGAGGCCGAGGGAAAAACCGACCCTGGAGGGTAAACAGATTAAGAAGAAGAAGACCTAGCAAAGGAAAAACTACTATGCACAATTCCGCGCCAAATATTAAGGACCCTTCTGCAAACATGTGACTTTTTGCGCCTTGAAATAACACAGATATCCATAATACGATCGAATTAATAGGCTATGCCACGTGTTCTGTAATGAAGTTAACTGAACACCTTCAAATACACGGATATTATCTTTCGAGGTGGAAAGGCCATACTTAAGTGCTAAACCTCTAGCAAGTACTGTTTATGTTGACTTCGTGACCGAAATGGTTAAGGGCTGGAGCACGAAGTGTGTGAGTATCGGCAGTGTAGTGGTTCGAATCCAGCATAAGACAAATTTTTGAACGACAGAGGTGCTCCGTTTTAGCGTGGATACAATAATAATCAATATTACTTTTCCTATAGGTTTTAAGGGATGCGCTCTGATACGGCATATTTCCCTTAAATAAGGGTGGGGAAAAGATTGGGAAGGAAATCGGCCTTGGTCCTCTACCAATGTACCGTCCCGGTATTTGCCTGGTGGTAAAAATGGGAAACCGAGGAAAACCATTTTCAACACGGCCAGCATGGTATTCGATTCCACATCCTCCCGAGTCCAACGCACACAGATAAGGATCCACACATCACAAGGTCACATCACAGCACTTATTCATTTCCTCACGATCTATTCCTATGAAGAGTACGTTGAGATGTTGCTAATTTATGGATGAAGTACGGTCGAATTAATATGTATGCCACATGCTCCGTAACGGTAAAAAGTTAAACAAACACTGTAAAGCATTATTGAAGACTTTGACATGGATATTAACTTTCGATGTCGAACGGCCATACTTAAGTAATGATCCTTTAGCGAGCGTCTTGTACGTCTTGCGTTTGTGGGCGAGTTGGTGGAGGGCCAGTGACACAAGGTGTCTGATTACCGGTTACGCAGTGGTTCGATTCCCACCTTATGCTTGTTTTCTCACTTTTGACTGACGGAGCGTGCCCCATTTTAAAGGACACACAATGTTTATTCACACTTACCAGGTCACATCACAGCACGTATTCATTCACTCACGATGTATTTCAGTGACGAGTACGTTGATATGTTGCTCATTTACGGGTAAACTAAACAGAACGCCATCCAGTCGCAACATCTTTATCACGAGCATTTTACTGAGAGAAGGCTACCGACTACAATACGTTCCAAAACCTTGAATGAAGATTGCGGTCAAGTGGGACGTTTGGAAGAATAACTTCCCTTAGGGATGTTCCTATAACGTCTTGCCAAATGAAGAGGCTGTTTTGGACGCTGTCCATAATAACCCGCATATTAGTACACGGATACTTGCACAACAGACCAACATCAGCCGGTCATCAGTCATGTGTGTTCTGCATAACAATAAATTTCACCCATACCATCTGCTGTTACACCAGCTGCTCCACGGACGTGATTTCGATGCTAGAGTAACAGGCATTACGCAGGGTGACCAATGATGCAGCCTTTTCTTGTCAACAGTCCTGTTTTAAGACGAATCACGATTTCACAACAATGGCGCCGTGAATCGGCACTGGAGCGCAGAGAATCCCCATTGGATAAGACAGGGCCCATTTCAAGTGCAGTGGGTAGTAAATGTCTGGTGTGGGATCTTGGGTGAAATGTAGTAAATGTCTGCTGTGGGATCTTGGGTGACTATCTCATCGGACCATATTTCTTCGACAGACATCTAACGGGAGAACACTACCTTCATTTTCTTCAAAATGAACTCCCACAGTTGCTGGAGAACATGCCACTGCGCGAGCGATTACGAACGCGGTTTCAACAGGACAGGGCTCCACCTCACGGATCAGTAGTCGTCCGGAACCATCTTCATGCTTCATATCTATATATATAAAATAAGAGTTTTGTCTGTACATTGCTCAGAATTTGAAAAGAATGGTATTTCTGTATCGGTCATGTCCACAGTACCAAGAAAATGCATTTTTTTACTTTTCCGTAATGTCTGTCTGTCTGTCTGTCTGTATGTATGTACACGCATCACGAGAAAACGGGTGAAGAGAATTTATTGAAAATCGGAATGTAAAGTCGGGTGATGAACCGCTACAATCTAGGCTATAAATTATTTTAAATACGCTGAGTGAAATGGTAGTTTAGGGGAAGGCCTGAAAATTAATTCTCAAATATTTATGTTATTAGTGGTCCTATCTTAATGAAAACTGGTATGTAAAGTTCTAAAATAAGTTGCTACGATATAAACTATAAATAATATATATTCACTCTGAAAGAAATGGTAGTTTAGCGGAAGGCCTAAAATTTAATTCTCAAATATTTGTTATTAGTTGTCCCATCGTAAATAAAATCGGTATGCGAATTCGGGGAATAAGTCACTACAATCTAGGCCATAAATAACTTTATTCACGCTGAGCGAAATGGTAGTTTAGGGGAAGGCCCAAAATGTGATTCTCGAATATTTGTGTTATTAGTGGTCTTAGTGACAATTACTATATAAGTAAAGTTACATAGTATTAAATTTCCGATCATTTATGTCTTATACATTTTGACCGTACCGGCTATGATAACTGAGATATTCATGAATATGGATTTTTGTTGCCAAGATCATATCAGCGCCGTCACAAGAAAATGGGTAAACAGAATTGAATGAAAATCGGTACGTAAAGTCGGGGAATAAGGAACTACAGTCTACGCTGTAATTAATTTTATAAGACGGCGTTATATTACATAGTCGAAAGAAAACTGAATGTGAAGGCCTACAATACAGAATCTCATAACATTGATCAACAATAACATTACATTGACCATTGTTTGTTGTCCGACTCGTTGGCTGAATGGTCAGTGTACTGGCCTTCGGTTCAGAGGGTCCCGGGTTCGGTTCCCGGCCGGGTCGGGGATTTTAACCTTCATTGGTTAATTCCAGTGGCCCGAGGGCTGGGTGTTTGTGCTGTCCCCAACATCACTGCAACTCACACACCACACATAACACTATCCTCCACCACAATAACACGCAGTTACCTACACATGGCAGATGCCGCCCACCCTCATCGAAGGGTCTGCCTTAGAAGGGCTGCACTCGGCTGGAAATAGCCACACGAAATTATATTATATATATACCATTGTTTGTTGTGATTTGCTTTGTGTGTCTGTTGCCATTCATCTCCGATAGATGGGATTACTGATGTATACCGAGTTTTTTTTAAATCTGCTCTACGTCGCGCCGACACAGATAGGACTCATGGCGACGATGGGATGCGAAAGGGCTAGGAGTGGGAAGGAAGCTGCCCCTATGTTAAATACGTTACAGCCCCAGCATTTTCCTGGTGTGAAAATTGGAGACCACGGAAAACCATCTTCAGGGCTGTCGACAGTGGAGTTCAAACCCACTACCTCCTGGATCCAAGCTCACAGCTATGCGCCCCTAACCGCACAGCCAACTCATCCGGTCGTACCGAGTATAACAGACTGCCTAAAAATTGGCGGGAAGTAGCTGGGGAGTTAGATAAATTTCTGATACTACTGATACGTAACAAACTGGTTTATCATAGCATTCGAGCTATTCAGTTCCTACTCTGAGGCACTGATTGGAATAAGCAGTGTACATATTTAAAGGAATAATGGCAGAGAAGTGTTCACGGCTGTCTGCGGTCTGGAACTTTGGACTGTTAGATCGGCACCGTAGTACTGTTCGTTAAAAGTGAGAAAATATGCGGTTTATTAATTTTGATTATTTTATATAACATTGCTTTTAATCACTACATTCCTTCTGACGACTTCAGGTAGGAAAACCACAAAGACAGTCTTTCTGAGAATCCCGTAGCGAAGCACGGGTACATCAGCTAGTCTAAAATAAATAGGAAGGGGTGGGTCCGCTTCTGTGGTGTAGTGGTTAGTGTGATTGGCTGCCACCCCCGGAGACCCGGGTTCGATTCCCGGCTCTGCCACAAAATTTGAAAAGTGGTACGAAGGCTGGAACGGGGTCCACTCAGCCTCGGGAGGTCAACTGAGTAGAGGTGGGTTCGATTCAGCCAGCCTGGAAGTGGTTTTCCGTGGTTTCCCACTTCTCCTCCAGGCAAATGCCGGGATGGCACCTAACTTAAGGCCACGGCCGCTTCCTTCCATCTTCCTTGTCTATCCGTTCCAGTCTCCCGCCCCCCCCCCCCCCCCCCCCCCCCCCGCAAGGCCCTTGTTTAGCATAGCAGGTGAGACCGCCCGGGCGAGGTACTGGTCATCCTCCCGACCCAGAGTCTGAAGCTCCAGGATCCTCACTGCCCTTGTGGCAGTAGGGGTGGGACCCCTCGCTGAGTCCGAGGGAAAAACCAACGCTGGAGGGTAAAGTGATAAAGAAGAAGAAGAAGAAGGAAGAAGAAGAAAGAGGCGGACCCGTTCACTGGCCCGCCAGATCACCCGATCTAATGCCATTTGACTTATTCTTGGGGTCACTTAAAGCAGGTAGTGTATGCACAGAAGCCTGAAGATTCTGGTCACCTTCGGCAACTGATCACCGAGACATGCCAAGCTGTTACACTTGACATGTTACAACATGTAAGAATGTCTTTAAAACGCCGTGCTGAAATCTACATATACCAAGGTGGTCAACATTTCGAACACTTGTTACACTGAAAATGTAGGGTACCCTACTTCCTACCTACGTATCATCATGTCGTAGTCCTTCCTGGCTACGTAACATCGGATAAAGACGGTCTTTTTCAGGACCAAGTAAAAAATTCACTCTTAGGAACACGATGACATGTGGTCATATTACAGTCACTGTAAACGGCGTTAATTGAAAAAAAGTGTTCTAGCCAATGAATAGAACCTACTACCAGACAGCTTGGCTGATACAATAGCAGTCATGCGTGATTTAGCCACCTTCGCTAGCGCGAGGCGTGGTGTGTAGGTACCACGTTGTAGTCCTTTAGACACTTCCTGTCCAAACGAAAGATAGTGTTATTTGCAGCTGTGATCGTTTTACACGTTCGTTATAGTTTAAGTAATAGAAATATCACTGCCTCTAATGATTTCTACCATATTCGCGACATTATATAAACGGTATATATGTACTAAGGCCATAAAGAAGCAGGTACTAATGTTTTTCGGATGACTTACGCGTTAGTTTTGTTACTCACCTCCGAAAAAAATAAGGGGCTGGTGAACCACCCGGTATAAATACATATAGGCCTACTCATTAAATGGACATTTTTTTCAAGAAATCGAGCGAAACCCACCGCACGTCATGATCTCGGCCGGTATAACACAAAACATCCGTTTGGCCCATATTTTTTGATCGTTCTGTTAATCAAAACAGTTACCTCCAGATGATTAATCACTGGCTCATCCTGCAACTGAAAAATGCGGGATTCTTAGACGCTGTTTAATTTGAACACGATGAGGAGCTGGCTCACTTCGCAGTGGCTGTTCTACATGTCTGAACGCAGTCTTTGGAAATTGCTAGATCGGTCGAGGATCGGACAGTGATCCAGCTCCTCTTCCATGGCCACCAAGGAGCCCTGATCTTGCAATACCCGATAACGCACTCTGGGGTTACATCATGAAACAGGTGAGAAAGCAGCGGTATGTTGGAATTGAGGACCTGAAAAATGCGGTGCGCGAAGCTTTCCAGACAGTGACCCCAAGGATGTTACTTGATATGCGCATCAGAACATGGCTGCATATTCAGCTGTACAGAGACCATGGAGGGACACATACACATTTTTAGATTCCTAAGATGTAAGATGTAAGTAGAAGTAAATTAATAATGAGTATATATAATTTACTTTTATATCATGTGTTTGAGTTAAATTTAATATAAGGGTATACGGATTTTGTGCTCACTCTGGACCTAAAACAGCTCCAGAGAGCTCACCAATTTACTTATCTGAGTTCAGTAATAGACGATAATTGCAAGTGTCGGCATTGCAACAAATGCAGAAGACATGACAAAATAGAGCAATTACTACCAGCACGAAAGAAAGACTTGTCCAGTAACTCATCTTCTGTGTGCTCCCTTATGGAAGTGGTACCCGGACCATAAGGGTTGTGCATTAATTAATTAATTAATTTCCTGTGGGTATTTCTAGCCGGGTGCAGCCCTTGTAAGGCAGATCCTCCGATGAGAGTGGGCGGCATCTGCGATGTGTAGGTAACTGCGTGTTATTGTGGTGGAGGATAGTGTTATGTGTGGTGTGTGAATTGCAGGGATGTTGGGAACAGCACAAACATTCAGTCCCCGAGCCAAGGGAATTAACCCTTTATGGTTAAAATCTCCGACCCGGCCGGAAATCGAACTCTAGACCCTCTGGACCAAAGGCCGGCACACTAACCATTTAGCCATGGCGCCGGACAGGGTTGTGGATAGAAAACATCGATGCGTTTGAAATGTTGTGTTGGCGCAGGATACACAGAATACCGTGGGCAGTCAGGCTAACACACGTTTCCACTCTCGATGTTGAAGTAAAATCCCGTCTCTTTAGCTTTGTTACCAGTGAATCCTACAGTTCTTTGGTCACATCATGCGGAAGAAAGATGAAAACCTGGAGAAAGTAATCGTTCACGGGGCATTTATTGAGAAAAGATCACGAGGACGTGCGGCAAAAGGATGGGTTGAACAGATTAAGGACGTAATTAATTTGCCATGGAGAGTTACTGTCCGTAAAGCACAAGATGAAATGGAGTGACGGCGACTAATGGAAGCTGGGTCACAATGCTCAGACATGAACAGATCGACTGAGGAGAGAGAGCAAACAAGCGACTGCCGGACTATCGGACCAAAATATCGTCACTGCACCGGCAAAACCTCGTATCCCACAGTGCTCTTCCTCTCCATTATTCCCCTTAAGACGGGCCACGCATCCCAGACATACATCCATATGCATTCCATCAGAACAATTTTCCTTGTGTTCGTTTTCCTATGCTGACGGCTAAACAAACATGAACCTTAAATGCATTATACTTCATTCAAATACACACTCCTACAGCGCGGCACGGTAAGGTTCAGTTTCCTTTCCATGGCTCAGGCGGCAGCGCGCCGGCCTCTCACCGCCGGATTCCGTGGTTCAAATCCCGGTCACTCCATTTGAGATTTGTGCTGGACAAAGCGGAGGCGGGGCAGGTTTTTCTCCGGGTACTCTGGTTTTCCCTGTCATATTTCACTCCAGTAACACTCTCCAATATCATTTCATTTCATCTGTCAGTCATTAATCGCCCCAGAGAAGTGTGACAGGCTTCGGCAGCCGGCACGAGTCCTATCCTCGCCGCTAGATGGGGGCTTCATTCATTCCATTCCTGACCAGGTCGAATGATTGGAAACAGGTTGTGGATTTTCATTTTCATTGGGATACGAAAATGAGAGAACCGGGAGAATAATGCATAGGAATGGCGTTGTGTGATACGAGGTTTTGCCAGTGCAGCGTCGATATATTTCCATAGGATTCCTTCCAGAGTGACTTTGCTGTATGGCAGTGAAAGTTGGGTGAACTCGGGGTATCTTATTCATAAGTTAGAAGTAGCAGACATGAGAGTAGCGAGAATGATTGCTGATACAAACATGTGGGGAGAATGGCAGGAGGGTACTCGAAATGAGGAGATAGAGGCTAAGTTAGGAATAAACTCGATGGTTGAAGGTGTACGTATCGGCTGGCGTCGGTGATGGGGTCATGTGAGACGAATGGGGGAGGATACATTACCTAGGAGAATAATGGACTGGGCCTTGAAGGGTAAGAGAACTAGAGGGAGACCAAGGCGACGATGGTTAGACTCAATTTTTAGTGATTTAAATTCAAGATGGCAATGCATATCCACAGACAGTTATTCGACCGGGCCAGGAAAAGAATGAATGAAGCCTCAATCTAGCGGCGAGGATAGGAACTGTGCCGACTGCCGAAGCCTGTCGCACTCCTCTGGAGCAGGGATTAATGACTGATATATGAAATTATACTGGAGAGTATTGCTGGAATAAAAGTTGGAAAACCGAAGTATCCAGAGAAAAACCTGTTCCTCCTCCGCTTTATCCAGGAGGAATCTTACACGGAGTGAGCGGGATTTGAACCATGGAACCCGGCGGTGTGAGTCCGGCGCGTTGCCAACTGAGCTACGGAGGGTTATTGTTTCACGATAATGGCCAGAAAATATAACATTTGACACTCAATCACGCTTAAACTACTGGACCAATCGAGCTGAATTTTCTATAGTTATACCTCAGATATTCAGTTCAAATGCAAGTCTATTCCAAGTTTTCAATAATTAACCTGCTCGAAATGGCAGCCAATAATAAAGCTATAGGTATTTACTGAAATGCGCATGTTTTATCCGCTAAAATCCAAATAATGGGCAAAGGGTTAGTCCTATAAAAAAATAAAGCCCAACACGTTTACGTAAAATCTGTTTTCTGAAACAACAAAAAGACTATATATTTTCTATGTAACTATAATGGTTCTCCAGGAAATTCGTCTTTTATGTCTTAAAACATTGGTTTCTAGGTCCAGCTAATTTAGACTGAACACCAGAGTGTACGAAGGTTGCTGCTTAAAAATTACATGTGAACAAATTTTACAAGCAGAAGTCAATGACATCGCCAACTATCGGTCCGTCAAGCACGGTTACGTTCTCCTGTAGTGTAATATAAAAATAACCCAGTACCTTATACAAACCTGGAGGTTGATAACCTAGTCATTGCCTCCAGCTAACCATAGGCTTCTGATCAGATATCATCATCATCATCATCATCATCATCTGTTTACCCTCCAGGTTCGGTTTTTCCCTCGGACTCAGCGAGTGATCCCACCTCTTCCGCCTCAAGGGCAGTGTCCTGGAGCTTCAGACTCTTGGTCGTGGGATACAACAGGGTAGAATGACCAGTACCTCGCCCAGGCGGCCTCACCTGCTATGCTGAACAGGGGCCTTGTGGAGGGATGGGAAGATCGAACCCACCTCTACTCAGTTGACCTCCCGAGGCTGAGTGGACCCGGTTCCAGCCCTCGTACCACTTTTCAAATTTCGTGGCAGAGCCGGGAATCGAACCCGGACCTCCGGGGGTGGCTAACCACTACACCACAGAGCGGACACTGATCAGATAAACTGGGAGTTTACTTGGGTAGGTTGGCCAGTCTCTTTCCGTTCCTCCTGTAGCCAACCATCCAAGTGACGACCACACCCAGTGTTGCTTAAGTTCGAAGATCTCAGGGATCAGATGTTTCAACATGGCTATGCCACTGGATTATTGACTCGAGGATGGGGTATTTGAGCTCCTTCAAATATCACTGGACTGCGCCGGGATCGAATTTGCTATCTTGGAGTTGGGCTCAGAAAGGCAGCTACTCAACTTGGCATATAATCTCTTTCCTTTCTTTCTTAATCCGTTTACCCTCCAGGGTTGGTTTTCCCTCGGACTCAGCGAGGGATCCCACCTTACCGCCTCAAGGGCAGTGTCCTGAAGCGTGAGACTTTGGGTTGGGGATACAGCTGGGGACGAGGACCAGTACTTCTCCTAGGCGGCCTCACTTGATATGCTGATCAGGGGCTTGGAGGGGGATGGGAAGATTGGAAGGGATAGACAAGGAAGAGAGAAGGAAGCGGCCGTGGCCTTAAGTTAGGAGGAGGAGAAGTGGGAAACCACGGAAAACCACTTCAAGGATGGCTGAGGTGGGTATCGAATCCATCTCTACTCCGTTGACCTACCGAGGCTGAGTCAACCCCATTCCAGCTCTCGTACCACTCGAACCCGGTCTTCCGGGGTTGGAAGCTAATCACATTAACCACTACACTACAGAGGATCGAGTTCGATAGCTGCAATCGCTTAAGTGCGGCCAGTATCCAGTATTCGGGAGATAGTGGGTTCGAACCCCACTGTCGGCATCCCTGAAGATGGTTTTCCGTGGTTTCCCATTTTCACACCAGGAAAATGCTGGGACTGTACCTGAATTAAGGCCACGGCCGCTTCCTTCCCACTCCTAGCCCTTTCCTATCCCATCGTCGCCATAAGACCTGTCTCTGTCGGTGCGACGTAAAGCAACTTGTAAAACTTAAAAAAGAAAACGCTACACAGGCGGTACATATAATATGTACACCGCTGAAAAAGTCACATTTAAAAAAAGTGAATTTGGTCCCTGCCTCACACTGCTTTAGTACCGTGTATGACCTCCTCTGTCATTGTTCAGGTCTCTGACACGCTGTGTGCGTGCTTGGGATCAGTTGAATGACGTCAAAGTGAAGAAAAAGATCCCATTCTATCCGAGCAACTTTGATTAGATAGAGGTGGTGGGCGATCCAAAAGAGCCGTTTTCAACGTGCCCCATGCATGCTCAATGCAGTTCATGTCCGGTGAATTAGCTGGCCAGTTCATATGGTTGATACCCGCCTTACTCACCGATGCACCTCGATGAGGGCGAGTATTGTCGCCGAAGAAAATTAATTGCGTACCATAATCATCCCTAAAGGGTTATATAAATGGTCTCAGAATTGCATCGGTACACCGCTGGGCAGTTAACGTTCCCCGAATTGGTACCGAAGGTCTTCCCAAAACTTTTTTTTTTGGTAGGGGCTTTACGTCGCACCGACACAGATAGGTCTTATGGCGACGATGGGATAGGAAAGGCCTAGGAGTTGGAAGGAAGCGGCCGTGGCCTTAATTAAGGTACAGCCCCAGCATTTTCCTGGTGTGAAAATGGGAAACCACGGAAAACCATCTTCAGGGCTGCCTATAGTGGGATTCGAACCTACTATCTCCCGGATGCAAGCTCACAGCCGCGCGCCTCTACGCGCACGGCCAACTCGCCCGGTCCCAAAACATTATTACACCAAAAACATGATACTGTATAGGCTTTTGGGCTCATGCCGTGTCAAGAAAATAAGGTGAAATTCTTAACGTTTCGCAGGGAACTGTGCTCTGCGTCCTCAGAAGAAATCTCGACTGTCCACGAGAAAGGCTTCTAAAACAATGACGCTTTAAATTGGACGTTATAATAGAAGTGGAAAAGGGTACGTTTAATCACCACTAGATGGCCCCCAAGACGTGGCAACGCTAGCGTTCCAAGCGGAAGCTGACCGAACCATCACAATCAGTCTTAAGTGGTTCACATAACGTGTTTGCGTAACACATCACATTGGCAGGTGTATGGCATAGACACAACCCTGGAATGAAACATCTGCTGACGAGGAACGTACGAATTTGGAAAACACCGAGACGAGATGACAATAGTGAGCTTCGAACGCTAGCGTTGCCACGTCCTGGGGGCCATCTAGTGGCGATTGAACGTACCATTTTTCACTTCTATTATAACGTCCAATTTAAAGTGTCATTGTTTAAGAAGCCTTTCTCGTGGACAGTCGAGTTTACTTCTGAGGACGCAGAGCACAGTTCTCTGCGAAACATTAAGAATTTCACCTTATTTTCTTGACACGGCATAAGCCCTAAAGCCTATACGGTATCATGTTTTTAAGTACGGGCCGTGAAAGCATTAATGGCAACATTATAACACCACCTCCGAATGCATGCAACTCTTGAACATGCTGACATTTTCCACCGCGACTTTTTCGTACTCACACCCTTCGCCATCGTGTATCCGTGTTTCATCTACAAACATGGCATTCCTCCATTCATTTGTTTAACAATCTGCTTTATGTCGCACCGACACAGATAGGTCTTAGGGCGACGATGGGATAGGAAAAGGCTAGGAGTGCAGCACTAGCATTTGCCTGGTTGGAAAATGGGAAACCACGGAAAACCATCCTCAGGGCTGCCGAAAGAGTACCCCTATTAAGGCCACGGACGTTTCCTTCCCATTCCTAGCCCTTTCCTATCTCATCGCCGTTAAGACCTATCTGTGTCAGTGCGACGTAAAGCAAATTTTAAACAGAAAAGAGTTTAGTAGATTTTTTGAACACTTAATTTGATACATTTTTCTGTGAACACTGTGTTTTGTTTAATGCATTTAAAATAAATAAAAAGTTTCCGTACTAATGCCCTTTGTTAAAGAAAGATAGGATTTAGTCAGCCCTTCCTAATTTGTCGAATACATACATGCATGCTTTTCGATAGAAGCTTGTTGGTTTCAATCAATACCCAATGATTCAAGAAAACAATTCCCCAGATCGTTCAAATTCTTCCTCAAGCATTCTCTACAATGTAACTTGACATCTAAGTTCTTCGATGACTGTTAAATATGAGTTCGACGATAAAAACTGAACAGCGTTCATGAATTGCAGGAATTCTTAAATCCGTTCATTCAAATTTTACAGAAGTGTATGTAAATAACATTAGAAGCTAATTAATTTCAGAAGCTCTGGGCCTTAGGTTAGAGTGATGCAAGTGCCGACAGCACATCTGTGTCATTTAAAGTACCGAAGACATCCAGCCTATTCTTGACCTGAGATAAAGGGCAAGTGCTCTACGTTTCTTAGTAGCGTATATATTATCCACTTCCCGCAATCGAACACTAATAAAGACAGTACTGGTATTCTTCTGTAGAACAGCAGTATACTCTTGACTCCAAATGATCTTTAATTACGTCGGAATTAATAATTTCCTGCTTCTTAATTAAGAACATGAATGACGGAAACCATGCTGCTGTACAAACTATTTATGTGTTTCTGTTAGATTTTTTTTGTGTTTATGCCCTTGGCTGAATGGTTAGCGTTGTAGTCTTAGGTTCAGAGTGCCCCGTATTCGATTCCAGGCCGGGTCGGGGATTTTAACCGCATCTAGTTCATTTCTTTAGCTCAGGGGTCCAGTGTGTGTATTCGTCTCAAGAAAGATTGTTTACGAACAACACATCACACTACAGTTCACCACAGAAACTTACCATAGTGAATATATCACTCCACATACAATTGTCGTCAGGAAAGACTTCCTGCCAAAAAATGGGCTTAATCCATGCATAGCGCCAAACCCTAGTAATTGGAAAAAGGTCAATAAGAAGTCGAAGAAGAAGAAGAAGAAGGAGGAGAAGAAGAAGAAGAAGAAGAATAATAATAATAAGAACGGATAGTTTATTCCCACGTCGTTGGTATTTTCAAGTCTCGACTTTGCTCATCTAGATACAGATTGGTTGATTAACTGATTATATTTAGAGGAGTTTATGGTTTTCTGTGTAGTAGTGAATGACCTGTTTATTGTAGATGGCGCACCGTATGCGTCGTTTTAGTTCACTCTAGCTGCCATTAGTCGTGAAAGTCTTCTTTGCTCCGTGCCGTAGGAGGAAACTGTGTTCGCACCCTAAAGAACCCTTCGATAATATGATACGGTTCTTTTGCAGTGTCATAGATGTATTTCCGTATTCGTCATAACATTGTTTGCTTGACTATAGTTTATTTATTTGAACTTGATGTTTATTATTATCGCATTATTTCATGCTTTAATATTTTCAGCACCTCAATATTTTTCCAAAGTTTGCCTTGAATTCCTAACCATCCTGTCATTTATTAGACTATAAGATTGTGTTTATTATACATTACTGCATTCGCTTAAGTGCGGCCAGTATTCGGGAGATAGTAGGTTCGAACCCCACTGTCGGCAGGCCTGAAGATGGTTTTCCGTGGTTTCCCATTTTCACACCAGGCAAATGCTGGGGCTGTACCTTAATTAAGGCCACGGCCGCTTCCTTCCCTACCTATATATATTACGTGATTGATACTGTGATGTTTTAATGCGATGGATGAATGGGGTTATTCTTTGCCATTTTGAATAATGTTCCTTTAACATAGAATTTTACTTTTACGATGGTGGATGTTACATCTTACCAATTTCCTCCTTAATGCTTCTTTTCAAAAAAACATTCAATTCACTCTCAGTAAACAAAAAGATTAGAATCGCATAATGGGGAAAGGATATCTCTTCTACTTATTATGAAGGCTTCATTTCTCTTACATTCACCATTTCACACTCTTTTGGATATAAAGGGAACAGTCCGTGTTGATTCTGTATTTCCATGCAGATGACGTATATGGTATGTCAAGTTGGATTTGATCAAATTTATTGCTTACCAGCTTTTTTCTTTTTTTTCTTTTTTTGCTGTACGTCGCACCGGCACAGATAGGTCTTATGGCGACGATGGGACAGGAAAGGCCTAGGAACAGGAAGAAAGCGGCCGTGGCCTTAATTAAGGTACAGTCCCAGCATTTGCCTGGTGTGAAAATGGGGAAACCACGGAAAACCATCTCCCGGATGCTAGCTCACATCTGCACGCCCCTAACCGCGCGGCCAACTCGCCCGGCTGTGCTTGGGTACTTTTTAAATGTTTACTTTTAGGATTTGTATTGCCTGTTTGAAATGAATTTTTGTAGGTTTATTGTGACAGTGATAGTTTAGGAACTCTTTTGTAGATTTAGAAATATTGTAATGTGTATAATTTTAAGTTTTAATTTAAGATTATTTAGTTTCGCGTTACACTATTTCCTTGTGTCGCCCCAGGTTGTCTGGGAAGAAGTTAGTCCTTTCAAACAATAATAAAAGTTAAAACTGTATGTATTTAAGCGTCACGCTGTAGATGTACACGATTCCAGCTACTATTCGCGCACCTTTTAGTGATAGATGGACATCCTAGTGCTGAATCGGTAAGACCTCGGCAATCTTGGAGATTCGCTTTCTTCTTCTTTTTTTTTGCTAGGGGTTTACGTCGCACTGACACATATATGTCTTATGGCGACGATGGGACAGGAAAGGGCTAGGACTTGGAAGGAAGCGGTCGTGGCCTTAATTAAGGAACAGCCCCAGCATTTGCCTGGAGTGAAAATGGGAAACCACGGAAAACCATCTTCAGGGCTGCCGACAGTGGAATTCGAACCCACTATCTCCCGGATGCAAGCTCACAGCCGCGCGCATCTACCCTCACGGCCAACTCGCCCGGTTCGAGATTCGTATTGGCAACCTTTGAACACAAACTATGAATCGATTATGCATCACCGTGAGACATCTGGCGTACACTTTACGTACTAGTACTGTTGTTGTTTACACTGCAAAGTCAAACTATTGAATTCATGCTAGGAACAAGATTCGCATCGAGAAATGTTATATAATATTATATAATGTGTGTGTGATACAGTTGTTGGCTTAAGATAATAAAGGTTTAGAAAATTCATATCGATCGATCATATTATCGATTCTATTCAGATTTCATTTCCATTAAGTTGGCAGTATTACCGGAACCGGGAGAGCTCCTTCCTTACTCCTCACCCCCGGACAAAAATCTATCACTAAAAGGTGCGCGAGTAGTATGTTTGGGACTGTCACCAATCAGCCTAGGGACTCCGAAAACTATGGCATCAACACTCCTCTCGGCCATTTTGGAATTTTCTTTTTTCACCCCTTCTGAACCCCATGACGATGGAGGTTGAACTAGACTTAAACGGAATCTGGAATGTCACTATTCATCTCAGCGACACCGAAAACTATGGATTCTACATTCATATTGGTTGTTTCCTATTACCTTTATACTTCACCCCCTTTCCACCCCGCGTCATCTTACCGCTTCCTCCCCCCTCTTCAGTATTTTTCCAGAAAGTAAGTCATATGTGTCCCAATGTTGGTTGACAGCTATGCTGGAACATATACATCTATAATCTCGGCCATTTCGGAATTTTTTCACCCTTTCCCACGAGTTTAAAATGTTTAAGCAGAATGTCTCCTTGGCCTTGCTACACTCACGCACGTGCCTACTTCGAACACTAGGCCTGTATTCTACTGTAGAATCCTCGAGCTGGCATTGCCCTGCTTACGGCTGGTCATTTGTTTATCCGATTCCTAGAGGGGGGGGGGGGGTAGTGTATTGCCGATATTTCCATAACGGTTGCTTTTAGGCCCTTTACATATGGTTTTCGGTCCAGTAGGGATTTACCGAGTTTTATTCTTCGCGTCGTGAGGCACAAAATGAGCTTTGTCTCGTCCTTGTATGACAAATTCGATATTTCGCCTATATTAGCCTATGTTAATGGCCAGGGAACAGGCTGGTTTTCGTAAACACCGTAGCTGTGTCGATCTCATAAAAACTCTGCGAATCATCTTGGAACAAAGTGCAGAATGGCAGAAGACCCTCTACTTGACTTTCATTGATTTTGAAAAGGCCTTCGACTCTGTAAAAAGTGTTATGTGGCAAACACTTGAAGAATATGGTATACCACAAAAGATTCTGAATATTATAAAGGATATATACGAGGGTTATAAATGCCAGGTTCTGCATATGGGAGATCTTACTGAACCAATAGATGTGACCTCGGGAGTTCGACAAGGCTGTATTCTTTCTCCGACGTTTTTCCTACTTGTGTCGAATAGTGTGCTGAGGAGAGTGTATCGAGGTCGGAAAAGGGGGATCCAGTGGGGCTTACAAGATAGGTTAGAAGACCTTGTTTTTGCAGATGACATCTGCCTACTGGCACAGCGGTTCAGAGATATGGAAGGGAAGATTAAGCGGTTGAAGGAGGAGGCAGAGGATGCTGGACTTAAAATAAATATTAATAAGACCAAGGAGATGAGGGTCAATTCCAAGATTGATGATAAATTGTCTATAGATGATAAAGAGGTAGAACAAATAGACTTCTTCATATATCTTGGGAGTATGGTTACTACGACTAGAGGAGCAGAAGAAGACATTAAGAATCGTATCAGGAAAGCAAATGGTGCTTTTGTTCAGTTGTATCATATTTGGAGAAACAAGAACATTTCTAGAAAAACTAAGTTGCGACTTTTTAACACAAATGTTAAGTCCGTTCTGCTTTACAGCTGTGAAACGTGGAAAGTTACCCAGAAGACGACTAAACAACTGCAAGTCTTCGTTATTTCAAATGAAGATCTATGGGAAGAAACTAACCAGCAGCCAATTGAAATGCAGATAAGGGAGAGAAAATGGCGTTGGATAGGACATACTTTAAGGAAACCCGCTGGAGCCATTGAAAAGACAGCGCTCGACTGGAACCCCAAAGGCGCTAGAAAGCGCGGCCGTCCGAACAAGACCTGGAAAAAAAAAAAAACGATCGAAGAGGAATGTCTACAGTGGGAAAAACTTGGAATGAAGTGAAGAGGTTAGTCAACAATAGGAACAGATGGAAGTGTTTCACGGAAGCCCTATGCTCCAGAAGGAGCAACAGGAAATAAGTCAAGTTAACTCAAGTCAAGTCAAGTCAATGTGCCAAAGGAACTAGATCTAGGGAATTTATTTATTTATATCGTGTCAGAAGCATACATAAGTTTAAACTATGTGAGCCCAAAACCTTGCAACACCAAGTGCATTTGGCTTTGCTTTAACCAGGTCTTCTGTTGTGCAGCTGAATGGGCATGAACTGCATTGCAGCAAATGGGCTGTGGTCTGCTCTTCTCCACATACATACAAGGTACTGTCCACTTCGAAACCCCATTTCTTCTGGTTTACCCTGCACCGCGTAACACCAGAGCGCAGTCTGTTCAGTGCTCTCCAATTCACCCAATCTGTGACATGGCCAGGAGGGAGTTCCTCTTTTGGGGTCATCCATTGACTGATCCTCGTATGTTGACTTCTGACGCGCCATTCTTGAGAGGTCTGTTAAAATTTATCGTCGACAGAGTTACTCGCAGGGTCCTAAAAGGTACTGTAAGTATATAAAATTTGGTTCGGATTGGTGGAATGGTATGGATGTTTATAAGGAACAGATAGGCGGACAGACAGACATTCTGTTTTATATAGATGTTGGGCACAGTGCAAACACTCATTCTTCGGGCCAGTGGAATTAACCATTCAAGGTTAAAATCTCCGACCTGGCCGGGAATCGAACCCGGAACCCTCTGAAGCGAAGAGCACGATGCTGACCGTTCACCATAAAATGAAATAAAGATACGTCGAGTAAAAAAAATGAAGGAGAATATGAATTCATTTTAGATGATTCTGATAAAAAACGTTTGACGCAAATTTCAACCTCGTTATAGCACCGGTGGTGACGAAGACACAAGTAAAACAAAAAGGTGAACAGTTTATCGAGGACCAGTTCAATGAAGGACATCCTGACTTAATGCGTTCATGATACAAAGGTGCTACAGTATATTATTAAGGAAAGTTAAAAAACTGGCAAGGCATCCTTGGTTGTAAGTCTCTTGGAAGAAACACCTGAAGTATTTACGAACGTGTGATTGCCTGTGACACAATATGCAGTTCTTTGCGGGTACGGTACCAATTTCCCACTTCCGTCGTCTCGATACGGGTTTTGCCAATCGCTTGCGATGTTTACGAATTCTCACCCGCACTGCGTATCTCCACAGTTTGTCGACTTTATTTCAACATATGTTGACATGTGTTGCAGGTCGGTATATGTTCGTAGCGTTGCAATCTGTAACTCACATTCTGATTCCTTGGCTGAATGGTGAGGGTACTGGCCTTCGGTTAAGGGGGCTCCGGGTTCGATTCCCGGCAGGATGGAGCATTTTAACTGCATTAGGTTAATTCCTCGGGGTTCGGGAGGTGCTTTTGTTCGTCTTGCTATACAGTACTTCTCTTCAAATACTCACAACACACCTCACTACAAACCACCACAGGAACATGAAATAGTGAATAAATCCTTCCACATAGGGTTGGCATCAGGATAGACATCCGGCCGTAAAACTGGACCAATTAATATAACGTTACGACCCAAATAAATGAGAAAAAAGGCCAGAAAAAGGAAGTGCCAATAACCAACGGCGTAACCGTGAACTATAGCCATGATTCTGGAATTAGATTAAGGTTACGGAATTAAATCGTTGGACATGAGGGAGAAAGACCTCCAAATTAACCGCAAATTCGAAAATAAACCTATAACATGATTGAAATGTATGTTTAAATGTCGTGTGCGATTGATAATCCTCTTTTTCTTTATCTGTTTACCGTCCAGGGTCGGTTTTCCCCTCGGACTCAGCGAGGGATCCCACCTCTACCGATTCAAGGGCAGTGTCCTGGAGCTTCAGACTTTGGGTCGGGGGGTAAAACTGGGGAGGATGACCAGTACCTCGCCCAGGCGGCCTCACGTGCTATGCTGAACAGGGGCCTTTTGGGGGGGGGGGGAAGATAAGAAGGGATAGACAAGGAAAAGGGAAGGAAGCGGCCGTAGTCTTAAGTTAGGTACCATCCCGGCATTTGTCTGCAGGAGAAGTGGGAAACCACGGAAAACCACTTCCACGATGGCTGAGGTGGGAATCGAACCCACCGCTACTCATTTGACCTCCTGAGGCTGAGTGGATCCCGGGCCTTCAGGGGTGGCAGCTAATCACACTAACCACTACACCACAGAGGCGGACCCTGTTTGTGTTTCTTTCACATAAAAGCTACTTGACCAATCGAGCTCACGTTTGGTAAGCTTATAGCTGGTACCTTTGGTTAACAAATAGGCCTATTTTCATTTCAATATCTAAGCCTATTTCAAGATAGTTTCGATTAATACAATAGTGTGTGGCCTTCAAAGAGGCCTGGTGCAAGTCTTTCGAGTTGATGCCGTACCTGCGCGTCTGTGAGGCCTTAGCTGTGATTAAATCTAATGTTGAAGACGACACACACATCCAGCCCCCGAGCCATTGGAATTAACCAATGAAAGTTAAAAACCCCGACCTGGCCGGGAATTGCCCCCGCGACCTCCTGTGCCAAAGGCCAGCACGCTAACCATTCACCCATGGAGCCGGACTTAGCAACCATTTATATATAGGTATGTGTTGAACTTGAGCATATTTATCAGCTAAAAACTGAAGTAATGCGTCAACGTTTAGTTCTATCATAAAATAAACCCCACTGTGTGCATTTAAATATATATATTTTTTTTGCAGAAAAGGTCATATACATTTTCTTCATAACTCTAAAGCTTTTCCGGATGACTGTGCATTTACATGTTAACGTACGCATTCGAGTCACATAAAAATGACAATTTACGCATTGTCGATTAGTACAAGCAGAAGTCGGTGACACTGTCAACAAGTGGCCCGTCAAGGAAGGGGATGTTCTGCCTGCATTCTATAAAGAAAATAATTAATTCAAAAATGTAGGTTTTTGACCTAAAAAGGTGTACTTCCCCATTAACTCACAAAGCGAGGATAGGATAACTGCTCTTTTATTCAATAAATACAATTTAAATTCATTTACACAATAAATGTTCAACTAGAAATATTCTTAAAATACATTGTTCTACTTGATGTAAGTAATAAATACACCGCTTGACTAACTGTAGCTTTATAAAGTTTATGCAACTCGGTTTTGCTCCTTAGGGGCTTCGCCTCCAAATTCCCGGTCACTCTTCTTTGTAAGGGGGTGTAATCTAATGTCATTCCAGCGTCGATTTTGTGGCTATTTCACATATATGTAAATGATTTTGCAAATTATTTTGAACATCTAATGTACAGCTACTGGCTTCAATCTTGGCAGACCTGTCGAAGACGAAATGAAAATCCACAGACTGTTTCCAGTCGTTCGACCGGGTCAAGAATAGAAAGAATGAAGCTCCCATCTAGTCGCGAAGATAGGAAATTGTGCCGGCTGCCGAAGCCTGTTGCACTCCTCTGGGGCAGTGATTAATGACTGACAAATGAAATGAAATGATATTAGAGAGTGTTGCCGGGATGAAAGATGACAGGAAAAACCGAAGTACCCGGAGAAAAAAACTGCCCTGCCTCCGCTTTGTCCAGCACAAATCTCACATGTAGTGACCGGGATTTGAGCCACGGAACCCAGTGGTGAGAGGCCGGCGCGCTGCCGCCTGAGCCACGGAGGCAGTACAAAGACAAAACGATGTACAATTCTATCATAGTCCTGTGACGTTTTGTCCTATCTCCATCGCGTATGCGGTACCTTATATTGATAGAGAAACATAGATTTGGTGCAATCATAGTACATTCATCGCACTTTCATACATATTTTAGTTTTTGAATATTTGTGTAACAGCTACAATCAGCAAATCTGGCATGCATAGGGCCGTTTGACGTGGCAATATGTCTGCCAAATTTGATGGTTCTACTTGTCTTATCACTGTGTCAAAAATGAAATAATTGCGGAAAATGTACATAATATTTTAAAATCCAGATCTCTGCAAGTTATAACCAATGGAGATACGACTAAAGGTGATAGGATCAAATTTTTAGGATCACGATTGAGGATTCCGTTTGGTGATACGACTTACCATTTAGCCACAAAGAACCTCCAACGAAAGGGCTGTACCGTCTTTAAAACTGCGTCCAAATGTTGATATTTTTGGTGGGGGTGGGGGTATAAATATAACGTTTGAACTTTTTAGAATGTTTCTGTGGATTACAGGCTAAAAGCTATCAGTTTGCCAAATTTCAAGTTTCGAGCTCATTTGGAAGTGGGTAAACTTTAATATCAGTCAGTGAGTCAACTATGCGTCTTTAATAGACAGAAGATACGCGAGGGGATATGCAGACCTTCATTTGGAGGTTTACTGTGGTTAAACGGTATGTCGTATTCACAAATGGATTACGCCATCAGACGTCATTTTTGGTGTTCTGTATGTCTGGTCCTATGACATTTCGATGTATCTTCTCTATTTATACCTCAGATAGAGTTATATTTAGATCTAGGGCAAATTTCGTACTTTTTCACAGGTTGTTAAATTATTCTCTCCACCTAATGGACAGCTACAGTCTTGAAACTTGGCAAACCTATCGAAGATGAAACGGTCTACAATTTTGACCCTGTTGCGTTTTGTCGTATCTCAGTCGGGTGGGCTATACCTTAGAATTAGTTAGAAACTTGATTAGGGTGAAATTTGTGTACGGTTGTTACACAATACTTCAGTTTTCCCATACTTATGTGGCAGCTAGAATATCGAAATGTGACTTGAGTATGGCCACGACGTGATAATGTGCGTGCCAAATGTGTTGATCCTATCTGTCATATAAGTCTGTCAAACAATAAAATAATATACCGAGTGAGTTGGCCATGAGGTTGGCGTCGCGCAGCTGTGGGCTTGCATTTGGAAAATAGTAGGCTCGAACCCTACTGCCGGCAACACTGAATATTTTTCCCGTGGTTTCCCAGTTTCACACTAGATAAATGCTGGAGCTGTACCTTAATTAAGGGCACGGCCTGTTCCTTCCCACTCTTAACCCTTTCCTATCCCATTCAGTTGTATCGAGCTGATGGGCGTGTGAGAATCTGGCGTATGCCCAATGAAGCTATGGATCCTGCGTGTCAACAAAGTTGTGTCCAGGCGGAAGGTGGCTCAGTTCTAGTCTGGGCGGCGTTCTCATGGTCGCAATTAGGCCCCATTGATCAGCTGCAGGAAGTGCTGACAGGTGCACATTATGTGGACATTCTTTCAGGCCATCTGCATCCCTTTCTGGCCCTAGATACGCTGTTGGAGATGCCATGTTTCAACAGGACAATGCGCCATGTCACCGCTCTGTGGTAGCACGCAGGTGGAGGAGCACTCCAGTGAATTTACGACAATGGATTGGCCCTCCAAATTCCCCGATCTTAATCCAGTCGAGCATTTATGGCAGGGCCTCTCAAACGCCCAAACTCTCACGCGTGCAGAGCGAGGTGCATAGGCTCTGTGCACTGTGCATCGGTACGCTTCGCCTCAACTCGGCTTGACTCGGATGGTGTAGTGTGCTGAGAGCGACGAAGCGTTTGGTGGTAGACGACGTGTTTATCAGTGAAATAGATAAGCGCACGGCAACAACATAATAATGGAGCAACCTGTTTCGAAGAAAGCAAAGACTTCCGAAAGTCCATTTCAATCGAACTGGGACTTTCGTAATTTTTTTTTTTTTTTTTTTTTTTTGTCTGTCGTGACGATAACGCCAAATGCTTAATCTGTGGGAAGACAGGGACGATAGTTACGTGCGTAAGAAAATCGTCTGCTGAAAGACACTACAACAGACTACATTCGGAAAATTATTGTGAAATCATAGGAAACGTCAGAGAGAAATAATTAAGGAAGTTGAAACATCTTGAAGAAGAGCATTCTATATCCACAAATGAGGTTTGTTCCAGTACTGTAGCATTTTCATTTTGGTTACGGGTTCTGCATTTTTTAAAATTATGTTTACATTCCTCTCAAACATGTATGTGTATTTCTAATTCACTTTTTTTAATTTTTTTAATAACACTGGTAACCTTGTCCCATACAACTGAGCGTCTCCGCTCACCACACGTAAACATTTCGCAGTGGGGGAGAAACAGCAGTGAAGGTGAGGAACGCGGAGACAGGCCGAACGGGTGAGACAGGTGTGGGGAGAGAGGAGTGGAGGGGTCTGCACTCTGGTCAACCAAGCGAAGTCGTCTTTGCACCGTGCACAGTGCATGCACCACGTGCATGCACCCTGAGAGGCCCTGATTTATGGGATGCTGTCGATGCTGGTGTACGCTCCATGAACCCCGTACCAACTACATAAGACCAATTGTGGGGAGCAGTGCAAGTTGCATGGGTCCAGATCCCTCCAGAAATATTCCAACCGCTTGTAAATTCGATACTTCGCCGCATTGTTGCCGTTTTGTGAGCTCGCGGAGGAGCAACTTGTTATTAACATCGCATTCAGTGTCTTCCCATGACTTTTGTTCACTCAGTGTATGTACATATTGCACTCGTAATCCATATGTTTACCCCTAGTTCCATTTCCACAAAATATACGGTATATTTGATAATAAATAAAAAATAAAAATAAAATAACTAACTAACATCTTTCTTCCTGGAGCATTACTAGGACACACTCCAGATAGATATTGCTGACGGCAAGTAAATATGCCGTAAACAATTAAAGAAAGTTTTAATTCGGAACCAGCTTTGGTAGTGGGATCATGTGAATGATAATACATGGACATTTTGCTTCCTACATACAATGGAGAAGTAATATCTACGTAGAAATGAATAATGCCAACATGGCAGGCTTTAGAATTTCGGCAGAGAAAACAAAATTTATGACAAATATAAAAAATTCTCCAAAATTGCTGGGAACAGATGTTGGTTCAGTTGAAAGGTTAAAGCATTTCAAATATTTGGGGGAAACAATCCAAGAAAATGGTTCCGAAAATTCTGCTATAGAGGCAAGGATACACAAAATGGAAAGAGCATATGGTATAACAAAAAATACATACAACAAAAAAGGTTTATCTAAAAATCTTAAAATAGAGCACTACAACACAGTTGTGAAACCAGAATGCGTATATGCCAGTGAATGCTTGGTGTTGTAACCAAGGTTGAGATTTACAAAACACAACTTTATTATTCGCTTCAAATGCAAAATACACTATTTACACAAATAAAACTGAAATTTAACTTGAAGCAAAATGAATTAGGAATCTTGAGAAAGAGTCTATCTTTTGTACACTATATACAAGTTTGCAGTATTTACATCCACTACTATCTCGAAAGATAGTCCTTGTGATATGAAAAGTCGATAGTCGAAAACTATCAGAAGTACTGACATAAATGTTTTGGAAAGTCCTTCCTTGCTGAGTTCATAAAAGCAAGTTCAATGTTGGAAGAATTCTTACTTGGCGAAACCAAGGGAGCTTGCATTAATTAGGGAAATATAACGGTATGTAATAGTACGACTGGACATGGGCAGCGGAATGGGAAAGAGGAGCGGTGACCAGAGGTGAGACCTCGTACTGCCAGAAATTCAGTCCACCTGGCCGAAGCACATTTTCAAGAGGAGTAGCCTCCGTGCTCGACGTAGGGTGTATTCTGGAGCTGGACACCGGGGCAATTGGGCATCAGGACAGGCTGGGAGTTCCTCTTTATAGTACACACACGACGGTCCAGGCACGCGCACTGAGGGCTGCGCGTCGAGGCTAGAAGAATGACACCTGGCGCGCGTGTAGCTGGCTGGCGGAGCGAGAAGGGAGCGCCGGACATACAACACCCTCCCCTCCTAAATACGCCGGTACGGCGTGAAACGGCGGCGGCGCTGGCGGCGGCTGCGATGCTGTGCTGGAGCTGCTGATGTCTCTGTTGGATTGTCCGGAGCTGGGACCGGGCGGAGTGGCGCTGTCTCGTCCTGAAAGGAACCCATGGTTATTAAATGGTCTAAAGCGCGTTCAGCAATAGATTTATCTGGCTGAGCAATAGAATCAATAGCTGGACATGGGCGGTAGCGCAGACTTATCTGGTCTTGATGGCGGCAGATACGTTTCTCCGTAGTCTGTATTTCGTAGAGACGATGACCCAAAGATCTGCAGATGACTCCAGGTATCCAGAGTGGGTTTGACCTGAATGTCCGGGTGTAGACCTTGTCGTTGACTGAGAACTTCGTTGGTGAGGTCTGAGACTGGGCCGGAAGAGGCTGCAACAGAGAAAGTAAAGTTCTGTGAGGTCGTCCATGGAGCTTCTGTGCAGGAGTGATATTATCAGCGCCGGGCAGAGTTCTGTAGTTGCTTAAGAGTTGGAGCAATGCTTGGTCTTTAGTTAAGCCTGAAGAGACAGCTTTTTTCATACTTCTCTTAAATGTTTGTACAAAGCGTTCAGCTTCACCATTAGATTGAGGGTGAAAAGGCGGTGCTAGGATATGACGAATGCCATTATATGTACAAAAATTCTTAAAAGCAGTAGCTGTAAATTGAGGTCCGTTGTCCGAAATGAGTACTTGAGGTAAGCCTTCTGTAGTAAATATTTTCTGTAGAGCACGAATGGTAGCTTCGGTCGTAGCAGTCGAATGCATATCCACTACATATGGAAAGTGCGATAGTGAATCAATGACTATTAACCACATGGAATTGAGGAAAGGACCAGCGAAATCGATGTGAACTCGTTCCCATGGAGTAGTAGCAGGAGGCCATGAAGCTAGATCAGAAGACGGGGCGTTCTGATTCAGTTGACATTGTTCACAATGACGGATGAGCTTTTCAATGGCGGCATCAATACCGGGCCAGTAGCAGTGTTGACGTGCTAGTTGCTTCGTTCGGGATATACCCCAATGGCTTTGGTGTAATAATTCGAGAACTTGTTTCTGTAGGCTAAGTGGGATAACCACTCGGAAGATGGTGCCTGCTTCTAGGAGTACGACTCCAGCACGAGTCGTGAGACGATGCTGCATACGATGATAAGGTGCAAGGTGGGCGGGAAGATTGCTCTGAAGAGGCCAACCGTTGCGGATGTAAGTACGCACAGTAGCAAGTGTACTGTCCTTATCCGTAGCTTTAGCTATGCAGGTAGCATCAATAGGAAAACTGGAGACAGTATCTTCAAGTTCGATGTCCAACTGAAGACATTCAGATTCTTGAGAATCGAAGGCAGTATCAGGACTAACTGGTAAGCGTGAGAGGGCATCAGCATTACAATGCTGGGATGTGGCTCGATAGACAATCTGATAGGAATAATCAGAAAGGAACATGGACCATCTTTGGAGCTTTCTGAGGGAATTCTCAGGGATCTTATTACCAGGATGGAATAAGTGTACGAGAGGCTTATGATCAGTAATGATCAGGAAATGGTTGCCATAGAGATATTCATTGAAACGGCGAATACCAAAGATGATGGCTAAAGCTTCTTTCTCTATCTGTGAGTATCGACGTTGATGGTCATTAAGTGTTTTCGAAGCGAAAGCGATGGGGCGTTCCCGTCCATGACGATCCTTCTGGGAGAGAACGGCACCGACACCGTAGTCTGAAGCGTCAGTAGCTAGCGTGATGAGCTTGTCGGGCTGAAAATGAGTGAGTTGTATAGCTTGAATTAAGGCGTTGTTGATGGTTTTCCATGCCTGTTGGCATTGCGGAGTCCATTGAAATTTAACACCTTTTTTACGTAGAGCGTTTAATGGAGCTGCCACTGTAGCGAAGCGGGGAATGAACTTATTATAGTAGTTCGCTTTGCCTATGAAAGACTGGAGCTGCTTGAGGTTCTGAGGTGCTGGCATGTTGACGATATCTGAGACATTCTGTGCACTAGGGCGAATTCCAGTCTTATCAAGTATATGTCCTAGGTAGTGAACTTGAGGCTGAAAGAATGTACATTTAGCGAGATTCGCTCGTAGGCCATTGTCTTTCAATGTCTGGAGAAGGAGGCGTAGATTGTTTAGATGTTCCTGATGATCTTTTCCAGTAACAATAATATCATCCAGGTAGTTAGCACAACCGGGAATGGAGGCAGTGAGTTGAGCTAAATAGCGCTGAAAAATAGCCGCTGAGGATGAAACACCGAATGGGAGCCGCTGGAGCTGGAGCAGTCCGAGAGGAGTGTTGAGTGTTAGAAATTTCTTAGAGTCGTCGTCTAAAAGTAGCTGGAGATATGCTTCTTTAAGATCAACTCGAGAGAAGAATTGTCCACCAGCGAGACGACGGAATAAGTCTTCTGGACCTGGAATAGGAAAGATATCTGTGTCGAGTTGTGCGTTGACTGTAGATCGAAAATCGCCACAAAGTCGAACATTACCATCAGGTTTCTTGATTACCACTAGTGGAGTAGCCCATTGACTAGAAGTAACTGGTACCACAATGCCAGTTTGTATCCATCTTTCTAATTCTTTCGTGACCGGGTCTTGAAGTGCTAGGGGTACTGGACGTGCTTTGAGGAAGCGAGGCTTAGCTCCGGATTTCAGCTGTATGTGAGCTGTATAGTCTTTTGCTGTTCCGAGCTGAGAGTCGAAGACTTCAGGAAACTGCTTTAGGAGATCGGTAACGTCAGAAGTAGGATGCAATGTAGATACAACGTTAATGTTGTCATGTATCTGGAAACCAAATAAGTTAAATAGATCCATGCCCATAATGTTGGATGCAGTGTAGTTGTTAACTACGAGAAGAGGAATGGCCTTCTGAATTCCTTTATAACTAGCCCGAAGCTGGATTTGACCTTTAATGTCAATTTTCTTTTTGTTAAACGTCACAAGCTGGATGTCAGCTGGAGAGCATGAAGGGGAACCTAAGTCATGGTAGGTAGCCAGGTTAATAATAGAGACAGGTGATCCAGTGTCTAATTGAAAATCGACGGATCGAGTAGAGAATGAGAGAGGAACGATGATCTTGTGAGAATTCCTTGTGGGAAGAATAAGATTGATCTGATCAACTTCCATGTCTTGGCGGGGCTGTATATGCTTCGGGCGTGCTGCAGGAGTCTTAGCAGGGCGGAGCGAACTCCGACATACAGTCTTAATGTGTCCAAGTTTATTACATCGTTCACAAGTGGCTTTGAAAAAACGACAGTCACGACGTTCATGATACTTGAAACAGCCTCGGCAGGAAGGCAGGAGTTTCGAGGTGCTTTTAGAATTGGGCTTCCTTGTAGCATTACGAGAGGGAACCTGGCGAGAATGCTTGGTAGAGAGCGCTTTATCTGGACGGTTCACTGTAGCAGAGGACTTGCGGGCCTGAGTCGAGACTTGAGCAACTTCGTGGGGAGAAGCTATGGCTGCGGCAGTCTTGGTAGTAAGCTCATAAACCGTAGCAGTACGCTGGACGTCTTCTAAAGAAGGGTTACTCTGCTTGACAGCGTCAAAACGTATCTTGTCCTCAGGAGTATGTAAAATTACCATGTCCCGAATGAGAGAATCAGTGTAGGGTGAACAACAACCGTCCTTGGAGCATATGAACTGGCAGGGTTTAGCTAGACCACGCAATTCAGTTATCCATTCAGTATGTGTCTGATGGGGTTGCTTTCTGCTCTGAAAAAATTTATAGCGAGCAGCCACTATGTGAGGAGCTTTGGCATAATGTTCAGTGAGACGGGCCAGGAGCTGTGCGAATGGTACCTCAGAAAGGTTTTCTTCTGGACCTAATTTACGTAGTAATTCACACGTAGCATTGCCAACCGAACTAAGAAATAGTGCTCGGCGGCGTTGATCATCTGTGACAGAATGGCAGATGAAATGCTGTTGTAAGCGTGCTAAATAAACTGACCATTCTTCCTTAGCCGGATCAAAAGCAGAGAACGGAGGAATAGCTGATGGCTGTGTAGAGACAGAAATAGCTTGAATAGCCTGAATTAATGCTGCCTGTTGTTAGTGCATAAACTGTTGTTGTTGCTGCTGTAAGGCTTGGAATACCGTAGCGAGTTGCTCAGCTGTAGCCATTGCGAGATGCGTGCAATAAAGAGCAAGGAGAGCTGTGTGTCAGAACTGGTTGTAGGCGCGACCTTGACCGGTATATGCTGGGAGTGAGAGAGAGAGCAAGCAAACACGCTGGAGCGTGCCACACAGGTGGAGCGCACGACAGAGAGCCGTGGAATGTCTGTTGAGTGGGCGACACACTGAGCACTGATTGACTTCGTCGCCAATGCCTAAGTGTATGAGGGCACTGAGTTTGCTGTACCTCGTTGTGAAGGAGTGGATGAATTGCAAGTTATTATCCTGTCGCCACAGAGTTGGTGACTGGGGCCGATGAATTGGAGTGTTTGTTGCGTTCTTTTTTTTTACCTCGTCGCCATAGAGTTGTGTTGTAACCAAGGTTGAGATTTACAAAACACAACTTTATTATTCGCTTCAAATGCAAAATACACTATTTACACAAATAAAACTGAAATTTAACTTGAAGCAAAATGAATTAGGAATCTTGAGAAAGAGTCTATCTTTTGTACACTATATACAAGTTTGCAGTATTTACATCCACTACTATCTCGAAAGATAGTCCTTGTGATATGAAAAGTCGATAGTCGAAAACTATCAGAAGTACTGACATAAATGTTTTGGAAAGTCCTTCCTTGCTGAGTTCATAAAAGCAAGTTCAATGTTGGAAGAATTCTTACTTGGCGAAACCAAGGGAGCTTGCATTAATTAGGGAAATATAACGGTATGTAATAGTACGACTGGACATGGGCAGCGGAATGGGAAAGAGGAGCGGTGACCAGAGGTGAGACCTCGTACTGCCAGAAATTCAGTCCACCTGGCCGAAGCACATTTTCAAGAGGAGTAGCCTCCGTGCTCGACGTAGGGTGTA
Source organism: Anabrus simplex (assembly GCF_040414725.1). Classification (NCBI taxonomy): domain Eukaryota; kingdom Metazoa; phylum Arthropoda; class Insecta; order Orthoptera; family Tettigoniidae; genus Anabrus; species Anabrus simplex. Next base: position 350,355,518 of record NC_090265.1, on the reverse strand, counting down.
TTCTGGAGCTGGACACCGGGGCAATTGGGCATCAGGACAGGCTGGGAGTTCCTCTTTATAGTACACACACGACGGTCCAGGCACGCGCACTGAGGGCTGCGCGTCGAGGCTAGAAGAATGACACCTGGCGCGCGTGTAGCTGGCTGGCGGAGCGAGAAGGGAGCGCCGGACATACAACACTTGGTACTCAGTTATACACTTTGGAAGTACTAGAAAGAAGAATTATAAGAAAAATGTTAGGCCCTCTAAAAACTACAGAATTTTGGAAATTAAAAAGTTATAACGAAATTTCTCAGAACATAGAAAACATATCTATAACAGTACGGAAGAGGAGACTGATCCTATTAGAATTTAGTGTGCTTATTTTATTATTGTAAAATATTTGTGTAGTACTGGTGTAGTAGAGGTATCCATAGAAACTCTTACTAAAATACTGTTGTTGTAATTAGGATAGGCTTAATTGCAGTTTGGAATTGTGTAGTTCTTGTGTATTACTTTCGATATTCAGTAATTAACAGCAGTTTTTATCCTGTTAGGGGTTATAGGATAAAAAAATAGAGTACGACTAAGTAGTATTGTAGTGTAGTCTTATATTAATTACCTTATTGTCGTGTACTATCCCAGATAATATATCCCTCCGTTCATTTATTTTTTGGAAATAAGTTATTTTATTTTTAATTTAATTTTTTCCCCGTAAAGAATGGCTAAGGAGAGCGAGTGTACTGACTGTGGGTGTGGTGAGGCATTGAGGGGTATGAGGGAGGAGTTGGAAAGTTTGAGGGAGATAATTAGAATTCTCACAGAAGACAGGAAGGAAGATAGGACTCCCTCAAACAATGTACAGGTTACAGTAGGTGTACAAGAGGAGGGGAAGGAAAGGGAGGAGTTGTAGAAGACAGCTGGTCTAATGTTCTAAGGGGAAGGAGATTGCAGGCTAAGGGCTCTATTCAGGATCAGAATTCAGGACAGGTGTCTGTGCGAAATCGGTACGAGTCACTCCAGGTAGAACAACAGAGGGAAGATGAGGGACAGGGAACTGTTGCTGAGATGCGTGGAAGTAGGAGGAAGGGAAAAGGTAGGAAAGGGAAATGTAGAGTAGAGGATAGGAAAAGGCAGGTGGAAGAGGGTCATGGGAAGGAGAAAAGGGAGGAGGAAGTAGCTTCTGCAGCTATCAGGAAAGATAGGGCTGACCAGGAGGGGAGGGGATCAAATGAGGTGGGTAGGGTTGAGGCTCCGGTCATGGGGGATTCCATCGTTAGACACGTGGGGAAAGTGTGTGGAGGAAAGGGAACCAGGGTAGAATGTTATCCAGGAATTAGGTTGAGGCAGATGTTGAGGAAAGTAGAAGAGAGAGAGGAGGGGAAGGAGAAGGTGGTAGTGTTTCACGTTGGTACCAGCAACGTAAGGCAAGCTGATATAAGTACCAAAATAGTTGGAGATGTGTGGGATCTGGTAAATGCAGCACGGGTGAAGTTTAAGAAAGCGGAGATTGTTATTAGTGGAATAGTGTGTAGGAGGGATACTGACTGGAGGGTGATTGGGGATTTAAATGAGACTATGGAGTGGGTATGTGGGAAACTGGGAGTGAAATTTCTAGATCCTAATGGGTGGGTAGGAGATAGGGATCTGCGCTCGGATGGCCTTCATTTAAACCGCAGTGGTACGTATAAGTTAGGAAATTTGTTTGGAAAGGTAATAGGGAGGTACATTCAGGGAAACAGGGTAGCCTAGGGAGCGGTGATAAGGGAACAGGGAACTGGAAATCAAGTAGGGATGACATAAAATTGTTAGTGTTGAACTGTAGAAGTATTGTAAAGAAAGGAATGGAATTAAGTAATTTAATAGATATATATTTACCAGATATTGTAATAGGAGTTGAATCATGGCTGAGAAATGATATAATGGATGCAGAAATTTTCTCACGGCACTGGAGTGTGTATCGTAGAGATAGGATAGGAATGGTGGGAGGGGGAGTGTTCATTCTGGTGAAAGAAGAATTTGTAAGCTACGAAAAAGTTAAAGATGAGACACATGAAATTCTAGGTGTAAGGTTCTAAAGATAATAGGCAACTTGATATATTTGGAGTATACAGATCGGAAAAGGGTAGCACTGACGCGGATTCGGAATTATTTGATAGGATAGTCAGCTATGTGGGAAACGACGTGGAAAGAAGTGTGATTGTAGCGGGAGATCTGAATTTGCCAGATGTAAATTGGGAAGGAAATGCGAACGACAGGAAGCATGACCAACAAATGGCAAATAAGTTAATATGGGAAGGACAGCTGATTCAGAAAGTGATGGAACCAACCAGAGGGAAAAATATTTTGGATGTGGTGCTGATAAAACCAGATGAGCTCTATAGGGAAACTGAAGTAATAGATGGTATTAGTGATCATGAAGCTGTTTTTGTGGTAGTTAAAAATAAATGTGATAGAAAGGAAGGTCTTAAAAGTAGGACTGTTAGGCAGTACCATATGGCTGATAAAGCAGGCATGAGGCAGTTTCTAAAAAGTAACTATGATCGATGGAAAATGGTAAATAAAAATGTAAACAGACTCTGGGATGGGTTTAAAGAAATTGTTGAGGAATGCGAAAACCTTTAAGGGTGGTAAGGAATAGTAAAGACCCACCTTATTATAATAAAGAAATAAAGAGACTATGAAGGAGGTGAAGACTGGAAAGAAATAGAGTTAGAAATGGCTGTGGAAGTAAGGAGAAATTGAAGGAACTTACTAGAAAATTGAATCAAGCAAAGAAGGCAGCTAATGATAACATGATGGCAAGCATAATTGGCAGTCATACAAATTTTAGTGAAAAATGGAAGGGTATATTTAGGTATTTTAAGGCAGAAACAGGTTCCAAGAAGGACATTCCAGGAATAATTAATGAACAAGGGGAGTGTGTATGTGAGGATCTTCAAAAGGCAGAAGTATTCAGTCAGCAGTATGTAAAGATTGTTGGTTACAAGGATAATGTCGAGATAGAGGAGGAGACTAAGGCCAAAGAAGTAATAAAATTTACATATGATAACAATGACATTTACAATAAGATACAAAAGTTGAAAACTAGAAAAGCGGCTGGAATTGATCAGATTTCTGGGGATATACTAAAGACATTGGGGTGGGATATTGTACCATATCTGAAGTACTTATTTGATTATTGTTTGGTCGGAGGAGCTATACCAGATGAATGGGGAGTTGCTATAGTAGCCCCAGTGTATAAAGGAAAGGGTGATAGAAATAAAGCTGAAAATTACAGGCCAGTAAGTTTGACATGCTTTGTATGTAAGCTTTGGGAAAGCATTATTTATGATTATATTAGACATGTTTGTGAAATTAATAACTGGTTCAATAGAAGGCAATTCGGTTTTAGGAAAGGTTATTCCACTGAAGCTCGACTTGTAAGATTCCAGCAAGATATAGCAGATATCTTGGATTCTGAAGGTCAAATGGGCTGTATCGCGATTGACCTGTCTAAATTGACCAAAATGTTGATAGGGTGGATCATGGGAGACTACTGGCAAAAATGAGTGCAATTGGACTAGACAAAAGAGTGACTGAATGGGTTGCTATATTTCTAGAAAATAGATCTCAGAGAGTTAGGGTAGGTGAAGCTTTGTCTGACCCTGTAATAGTTGAGAGGGGAGTTCCTTAGGGCAGTGTTATCCGACCTTTATGTTTTCTTATATATATAAATGATATGAGTAAAGGAGTGGAATCGGAGGTAAGGCTTTTTGCGGATGATGTTATTCTCTATAGAGTGATAAATAAGTTACAAGATTGTGAGCAACTGCAACGTGACCTCGAAAATGTTGTGAGATGGACAGCAGGCAATGGTATGTTGATAAACGGGGTTAAAAGTCAGGTTGTGAGTTTCACAAATAGGAAATGTCCTCTCAGTTTTAATTACTGTGTTGATGGGGTGAAAGTTCCTTTTGGGGATCATTGTAAGTATCTAGGTGTTAATATAAGGAAAGATCTTCATTGGGGTAATCACATAAATGGGATTGTAAATAAAGGGTACCGATCTCTGCACATGGTTATGAGGGTGTTTAGGGGTTGTAGTAAGGATGTAAAGGAGAGGGCATATAAGTCTCTGGTAAGGCCCCAACTAGAGTATGGTTCCAGTGTATGGGACCCTCACCAGGATTACCTGATTCAAGAACTGGAAAATATCCAAAGAAAAGCAGCTCGATTTGTTCTGAGTGATTTCCGACAAAAGAGTAGCGTTACAAAAATGTTGCAATGTTTAGGTTGGGAAGAATTGAGAGAAAGAAGAAGAGCTGCTCGACTAAGTGGTATGTTCCGTGCTGTCAGCGGAGAGATGGCGTGGAATGATATTAGTAGAGAATAAGTTTGAATGGCGTTTATAGAAGTAGGAAAGATCACAATATGAAGATAAAGTTGGAATTCAAGAGGACAAACTGGGGCAAATATTCATTTATAGGAAGGGGATTTAGGGATTGGAATAACTTACCAAGGGAGATGTGCAATAAATTTCCAATTTCTTTGAAATCATTTAGGAAAAGGCTAGGAAAGCAACAGATAGGGAATCTGCCACCTGGGCGACTGCCCTAAATGCAGATCAGTATTGATTGATGATTGACATATTTACAGATTGGACGACAATAGACTAACCAAGAAGATCGCTTATCTTTCTTTCTTTCTTAATCTGCTTACCCTCCAGGGTTGGTTTTTCCCTCGGATTCAGCGAGGGATCCCACCTCTACCGCCTCAAGGACAGTGTCCTGGAGCTTCAGACTCTGGGTCGGGATACAACTGGGGAGGATGACCAGCACCTCGCCCAGGCGGCCTCACCTGATATGCTGAACGGGGGCCTTGCGGGGGGAAATAAAGTTAAAATTCATGTAAAATATGAGGATGTTTTTCATCATCTCTTTTTTCTTTTTGTCTTTCCTTCTTATGTTCATCGTTTGTTTACTTGCTTCATCACATTCTTAGTTATTTCATTTTTATTTAATATTTTTACCGTACACTTACGTACAATAACAAGTGGGTGCGCGGTTTGGGTCCCGTAGCTATCAGCTTGTCCGCCTCTGTGGTGTAGTGGTTGGTGTGATTAGCTGCCACCCCCAGAGGCCTGTGTTCGATTCCCGGCTCTGCCACGAAATTTGAAAAGTGGTACAAGAGATGGAACGGGGTCCACTCAGCCTCGGGAGTTCAAATGAGTAGAGGTGGGTTCGATTCCCATCTCAGCCATTCTGGAAGTGGTTTTCCGTGGTTTCCCACTACTCCTCAAGGCAAATGCCGGGATGGTACCTAAGGCCGCTTAAGGCCTCGGCCGCTTCCTTCCCTCTTCCTTGTCTATCCCTTCCAATCTTCCCATCCCTCCGCAAGGCCCCTGTTCAGCATAGCAAGCGAGGCCGCCTGGGCGAGGTACTGGTCATCCTCCCCAGTTGTATCCCCCGGCCCAGAGACTGAAGCTCCAGGACACTGCCCTTGAGGCGGTAGAGGTGGGATCCCTCGCTGAGTCCGGAGGAAAAACCAACACTGGAGGTTAAGCAGATTAAGAAAGAAAGAAAAGCTATCAGCTTGCATTCGGGAGATAGTGGGTTCTAACCCCACTGTCGGCAGCCCTGATGATGGTTTTCCGTCGTTTACCCTTTTTTTTTTTTTTTTTTTGCTAGTGGCTTTACACAGTTAGGTCTTATGGCGACGAAGGGATAGGAAAAGCCTAGTAGTTGGATGGAAGGGGCCGTGGACTCAATTAAGGTACAGACCCAGCATTTGCCTGGTGTGAAAACGAGAAACCACGGAAAACCATATTTAGGCCTGCCGACAGTGGGATTCGAACCCACTATCTCCCGGATGCAAGCTCACAGCCGCGCGCCTCTAACCGCACGGCCAACTCGCCCGGTAATTTACCATGTTCACACCAAGCAAATGCCGGGGCTGTGCTTTAATTAAATAAGGCCCCGGTCACTTCCTTCCCACTTCTACCCTTTCCTATCCCATTTTCGCCATAAGGCATATCTGTGTCGGTGCGACGTAAAGTAAATTATAAAAAAAAACAAGCTTTTTTTTAACCCATTCTGCTGTTGATACTGTAGATCATCCACCGAAATAAAATCGGGGAACCATTTAGTTTCCTCTGGGGAGAAAGACAATGAAGCGGTAACTCGGAGAGGGCTGGGCCAAGGCCGTTCTGCTAACCCGGAGAGAGACAATGGCACAACACTTAATGTGAACTCGTTTAACCTAAAACAATGGTCGCTCTGTCCATTCATCAGCGGGCTGGTAATGATAATCCTCAACCTGCCCAATACATCCGGTATACTTAACAGGCAGCGACTTCTTTATCAATTGCGATAAGAACTTCAAGCGTATGGCATTGGAACCGATTTGTGTCCTTTTCCCAGGGTTTCGCAATAAATGAGTATGAAGCAGGGTCCAGTGCTCCACTTACCAGTGCCGGACGCATCTCTCCAGGACAATTCTCGTTCTCTTCCAACCTCTATGGTATTGGCTGAATGGTCAGCTCGACGTCTTCGGTTCAGACAGTCCCTGGTTCGTTTCCCGACTGAATCGGGGATTTTAACTGCAAGCAGTTAATTCCTCTTACTCGGGGACTGGGTGTTTATGTTTGTCCAATACATTGCACCACACGTTACCAACCACAACAGCACGCAATAGTCAAATCCCTCCACATGGTGTTGGCGTCAGGAAGGGCATCCGGCTGTAAAACAGCCACATGTCTACATGAATGATACAGTTCACACCCCCGACTCCACCAGGATGTAGGGAAAGCAGTGGCAGAAGAACAAGAAGAACAAGAAGACGAAAGAGTGGATGTTACATTTTCACACCTTTCAACGACCCGCCATTCCTCGAGGGCGATGCACATACCTCTCTCTCTTTCGAGTGTCGACGAGCGTCGATTTCCTCCTTAAAAAGACAATTGTCTCCCCTTCACCACACCTTGTGTTTATAATTCTTGGAACTATTGGGGAATCAAAAGTGATGGAAAAATTTATTCTGCTTTTTCTTTTTCTTTCTTTTTTAAAATCTGCGTTACGTCGCACCGACACAGATAGGTTTTATGGCGACGATGGGATAGGAAAGAGCTAGGGGTGGGAATTTTTTTTTTTTTTTTTTTTTTTTTTTTAAACAAGTTGCTTTACGTCACACCGACAAAGGTAGGTCTTATGGCGACGATGGGACAGGAAAGAGCTAGGGGTGGGAAGGAAGCAGCCGTGGTCTTAATTAAGGTACAGCCCCAGCATTTGCCTGGTGTAAAAATGGGAAACCACGGAAAACCATCTTCAGGGCTGCCGACAGTGGGGATCGAATCCACTATCTCCCGAATACTGGATACTGGCCGCACTTAAGCGACTGCAGCTACCCAGCTCGGTTGGGGCGGGAAGTAAGCGATCGTGCCATTAATTAACGTACATTTCTCCGGTGTGAAAATGGGAATCCACGGAGAACCATATTCAGGGCTGCCGACAATGGGGTTCGAACCCACTATCTCCCGAATGCAAGCTTTCAGCCGCGCGCCTCTAACCGCACGGCCAACTCGCCCGGTGAAGGGCGTGAAAATGAAAGACTTCTTAGGCCTCGCGACCTAATACCGTCGGGGTCGGAAATGAACAAGAGATGACCAAGGGAGGTCGGATAGAATAGATGAAAGTCAGGATCCTGGCACAAGTAAGTGGAAGCAACGCCAGGACTCAGTTAAGGGCTGCATGGTTCGCCACCCCACGCTCCCAAGTTAAGAACCCCTGGGGCCCTTTTAGTCACCTCTTACGACAGTTTAAATAAGACAAAGGGTATTGTGCAAATAAAATAATAATAATAATAATAATAATAATAATAATAATAATAATAATAATAATAATAATAATAATAATAATAGATTTTACGTGCCACTAACTACTTTTCCGGTTTTTTCTAGACACTGAAGTGTCGGAATTTTTGTTACGAAAGAGTTACTTTACATGCCAGTAGATCTACCGATACTAGGCTTTTTTTTTTTTTTTTCGTATCTTCAAATACCACCGAACTTAGCCGGGATCGGACCTGCCAACTTGAACTTAGAAGGACCATCGGAAATACTCAGTCCCACTCATTCTCTTCCTGCCTCCATAGGTTTGTCAACCTAGTGAGTGTTATTGACCGATAAAAACGTGATATATTATTTGTGCTAATTTAATATGACCAGCCATCTCCGTACAAGCCTGTTTGGTGGTAATTCAGGGGGAGGTAAAGTCTTCAACTATCCGCAATATCGGCGCAAAGTAGAATGGAGTAGTTAGCTCTATATCCGGCCGCCTTCGTCCCCACAAATGAAATTGGTTCTCATTTTTTGTGTAGGTTGAGTGAAACTACCGTACTGCTGCCAGGGTTGAAATGAAATAGCGTATGGCTTTTAGTGCCGGGAGTGTCCGAAAACATGTTCGGCTCGCCAGGTGCAGGTCTTTTACTTTGACTCCCGTAGGCGACCTGCGCGTCGTGATGAGGATGAAATGATGATGAAGACGACACATATACCCAGCCCCCATACCAGCGGAAGTAATCAATAATGGTTAAAATTCCCGGCCTTGCTGGGAATCGAACCCAGGACCCCTGTTACCAAAGGCCAGCACGCTAACCATTTAGCCATGGAGCCGGCCTGCCAGGGTTTAAAGAGAACAAGACTCTCCTAAAAGAAAGTTGAAATAGTGGCCTTCAGCCCAGAGGATCCTGTGTTCAGTTCCCTACTAGGCCGGTGATTTTAACCGCGTTTAGTTCATTCATCTGTCTCGAGGCATAGATGTTTGTGATCGTCTTAATATATAAGTACATCTGGATTTATAAACAGTACACCACACTGCTAATCACCACTGAAACAAACAATACTGAATACATCCCTCCACATACAGTAGGGTTGGCGTCAGGAACGGCAACCGGCCGTAAAACTGGGTTTAATCCACATTAGTACCGACTACTGACAGAAAGTTCAGGAAGAAGGAGAAGAAGTAGAAGATCTCGTAGTAAGAAGCCTTGCACAATAAAATCGAAGCAATGTCAGACTCAGGTAAGGGACCTGTGTTTGTCACTCCACGCTCCCTAGGTTAAAGCTCTTGTGGAACACTGAACATCTAAAATATGGCTGCTAACGCCGATGGCTTTGGAGGGCGATTGCTTGGATCTGGTCCCTCAAAACTGGGTTCAACCCCTTCAAACCAGTATCGAACCGGTATAGTACCAGTTTCTGTTGTCCATATTTATTTTTATAGAAAGTGCCTATAGCACAGTGTTGATGGTTGTTCTCTTATCATTCTCAGTGAATGCACGTACGTGTCACAGTACCTGCATTGTTATGTGAGGTGAGACACTCTCCCAGTGCCGCTTGTGTTTATGCACTGTATAATGATATTTGCAAGTTATAAACATGGGTACTGAAACCTTATTTAATCTGAAAAGTTCAAATGCTTACATAACTTTAAACCTCTGTGGATCAGTGGTAGAATGTCGGCATCCAGATCCAGAGATCACGGGTTCAGGCCTCGCAGAGATAGTCGGGATTTTGAAGGGAAGAAAGGGTCCATTCGACAATCTCTGTCATACGATGTGGGCATGTCACATTTGGTCATTAAACTACTACTACCAAAATGTTTCCATTCCGTACCCTCTCGGGGTACGGGGGCTTCCCAGAGGGTGACGCCCTCTCTCAGATGTGTTGCGTTGATTTGAGGTGGGGAGAACGTGAGAGGGAAGCGGTTGTGGCCTATAAAAGGAAATTTCCCGGCATTCGCCTTAGCGAGGAAAATAGAAAAACACGGAAACATTTTCGGGCCAGTCGACGGGCGGACTAGCCCACCGCCTCTCGAATGCAGAGCTGTAAAGCCACGGTTAGCCGAAGTCACTCTGCTCGGTGGAATTAATTAAAGTTCATCCACTCTGGTGGTGTAAAATTAAGCGTTGAAGGCAACCTAAATGGCCTCATATTAAAATGCCTGAACGCGATAGATGAGGTGGTGGTGATTACTGTTTCACGAAGAAGTACAATTGGGCAACCATTCTCTATTAACACTAATAAGAGGGAAAAATTGTAGAGGCCCGACTCTTCGAAAAATGAAGGTATCGGTAAAAGAAATACAAGAGCTACAAAGGACGTGAAAATGAGACCCCTTAGGCCTCGAAAATATAAACCGTCGTGGTCGGAAAATAACAAGAAAGGTTGTATAGAAAAGATGAAGGTGAGGAGTCTGACATATGTGGAAGCAATACAATACTCAGGGAACCGTGGTCGCCAGCCCACATTCCCAAGTTGAGAGCCCCCGGTGCCCCTTTAAGTCGCCTCTTACGACAGGCAGGGAATATCTTGAATGTTATTCTACCCACCCACAGGGAGACGCGGTAGATGAGGTCATGCGATTATTATTATTATTATTATCATTATTATTATTATTATTATTATTATTATTATTAATTTATATTTAGCAACGGGAAACTACCTCACTCCTCTTTTCCCTAGTATGCCTCTTCAGTGACGCCTAGGTTATCTATGACAGCTGTTGGCGGAACTGTGGAGGATCAAATCAGCCTTCGGGCTGAATACCCAACATACACAGATATTGTATCACTGTTGTATGTAGGAAGCAAAATTTCCATCTATTTTGGATGTTATGTAGCATATTAGATATTTTATGTATATTATATGGTACAGCAGGCTTATGGTAGGAGTTATATTCGACCCCGCGGTCTAGGCCGGTGGTGGTGATTATTGTTTTTAAGAGGAAATACGACAGGGCAACCATCCTATATTAACACTAATCAGAAGGAAAATGGAAGAGGACCGACACTTCGAAAAATGAAGGTATTGGAAAAAGAAAGGGAAGGTCCCCAAAGGGCGTAAAAATGAGACTCCCTAGGCTTCTGAAACGCAATACCTTCGGGGTCGGAAGAGAACAAGAGTTGATCAAGGAAGGTTGGATAGGAAAGACGAAGGCGAGGAACCTGACACAAGTAAGTGCCGCGGTCTAGGAGTAACGAGTCGACCTCTAACCTGGAGGCCGTGAATCCGATTTCCCGACAGATCAAGGACTTTGAATTGAATCTGAGGGTTGGTTCGAGGTCCACTCAACTTACGAGAAAACAATTGAGGAGCTATCTGACGGTGAGATGGTGACCCTGGTCTAGAAAGCCAAAATTACGGCGTGAGGATTCGTCGCGCTGACAACGCGTTACCTTGTAATCTGCAGGCCTTCAGGCCGAGTAGCGGTCACTTGGTAGGCCAAGGTCCGTAAGGGCTTTATCGCCATGGAGGGATGGATGTATTATATATATCAAACAGTGTTTCTGTTTTGCTAGGTAAAGTAATTTATCTACCTATTTCTCAGCCTATCCAGCAGTGTCCCCTAACTTTGCTAGCTAACAAGCAAGCACGCCAGCAATCGTATAGTATTACGTAACTGTTGATCCTGGTTCTGGTTAAATATTCCCAGCTTGTGAAACGAGGACGACTGATACCAGAGGAAGAAAGGAAGTGGTCTGATCCTTCGAAGAATTAAGGCACGAGTGTCAAGTCTTGCCCGCCGTAAGCGTAGTGCTCGCTAGTCTCTTCCCCTCGGTCGGATTGTACACTCGAAATCCTTAGTATGTGGCCAGAAATATTCATTTCAGGCAAGAAATAAGTACAGCCCTCAGAACCACCCAGTACCTGCTTACACACTCTCTTTCATCGGTCACATCCATCAGACACGTTAACACATGCACACATCTGAAAAGTGAGGGGATGTGGAGAAAACGGAAGTACGACGATATCTGGAATGAACGAAACACACGCGGAGGGGAAGGGAGTTGCTTCCCCGCCTGCCCACACGTCCCACTGGCTCGAAAAACTCAACGCCTCCGTATTTTCCACTTTTACTTTTAATAAAGATGTTTATAAAGTCACCACCATTTTCAAAAAGCATAATGTATAAATAACTTTTAAAACTAACAACAGGAATGTAGATATCTTACATAACTCTACCTTGGTGAACAAATCTAATGTTCTTTTTTTACAAAATCCGGAATTTACAGATTTCAATACAACTGCAGTTCTTCGTATGTGAGGCAGACCGAGCATAATTTTACTATTAGATATTCAGAACAAGTTAACGCTTTAAAATACAATAGATTCTCTGCAGTAGGACAGCATATACATGATTGTAAACGTAATTTCACTAACTTAGAAGAGGACATGCAAATACTAGAAATAATAAACAAAGGCCCCCTACTTAACACAACTGAAAATTGTTACATTCATCTTGACCAATATTTTAATCCTAATTTCAATTTAAACGATATTTAAGAGAAATCAAATATTCTTTTCGATTTTCTTCACTTTTAAAAATGTTACATATTTAAACAAAAAAAAAAAAAAAAAAAAAAAGAAGGATTTTCCACGCCTTGCACAGTACCCATCCAAGTCTTTTACCCCCATTACCTCATCCACCTGCCCCGCCTTAAATTCACTCCCCTTTCCCCCTTTCCCTCTTCCCCACCTTCTCCTTCCCCTCTCCCTTTCTCCTTTTTCCCTTTCCGCTCTCTTACACATTTCCAAAATCAGCCCCTCACTGTATCACGCAGTGTAATGTGAGTTATATTATATTTTTCTCGATCAATTCATTGCCTTTAAAATCTATCCCTCACCTAAATTGGCTTTTATTACTCTCATTACGTCTTTCTATTTCCGCATCGAACTGGGAATTAAAATTAACCATGGTTCAGAACGATATGACCTTCAAATTGATCTTTTCGCCACCTCAAGAACTACTCGAGTATTTATCTTAAAGATACCTTCGTTTGTCAAATGTGAATATCAATTATTCTAATATTGCACTCTGTTTTACTTATTTCTCTTCACAATGGTGTTTAATTTCACCTTTCCTCCATAACAAGACAACTACCTATTTGCATCTTAATATATCAAAATATACGATTATAAGATTTAACATCGAGCTATTTATTCATCTTCACATCAAGACTTTCAAGGCATTTAAAACCTAGTGCTTTACACTCAAATGTTATATAGCTCCACACGAACTTTCGTCTTGAAAAAATCTCTATATCTTCTACCTTACTTGTTATTCATCTGTGCATTGCTTTTATCTTGTACCTTTTGTACGATCAGGTGATGATGACCCAGATCTGGGGTCGAAACCGGTACCATCTGTTATCGACTTGTGATGTAACCTCGCATTACTAAGTGTTATTGAATTGAATAGGTTGAAACATAATATATTGTTAATTTAATTGTAACAACGACATTTTCAATAAGATACAAAAGTTGAAAACTTGAAAAGTGGCTGGAATTGATAAGATTTCTGGGGATCTACTATGGACAATGGGCTGGGATATAGAACCATATATGAAATACTTATTTGATTATTGTTTGCATGAAGGGAGTAATAAATATGCCGCTTGACTAACTGTAGGTTTATAAAGTATATGCAACGCGATTATGCTCGTTGGGGCTTCGCCTCCAAACCCCCGGTCACTCTTCTTTGTAAGGGGGTGTAGTCTAATGTCGTTCCAGCGTTGATTTTGTGGCTATTTCACATGTAGTACTTATTGGATTGTTGTTTTTATGAAGGATCTATGTCAGATGAATGGAGAGTTGTTATAGTAGTCCCTGTGTATAAAGGAAATGGTGACAGACATAAAGCTGAAAATTACAGGCCAGCCAGTTTGACATGCATTGCATGTAAGCTTTGGGAAAGCATTCTTTCTGATTATATTATACATGTTTGCGAAATTAATAACTGGTTTGACAGAAGGCAGTTTGGGTTTATGAAAGGTTATTCCACTGAAGCTCAGCTTGTAGAATTTCAGCAAGATATAGCAGATATCCTGAATTCAGGAGGCCAAATGGACTGTATTGCGATTGACCTATCTAAAGCATTACAGTAGGCGAATCTTTATCTGGCCCGGTAATAATTAAGATGGGAATTCTTAAAAGCAGTATTATTGGACCTTTCTTATGTACTGTATATAAATGATATGAGTAAAGAAGTGGAATCAGAGATAAGACTTTTTGCGGATAATATTATTCTGTACAGAAAAAAAAGCCATCTCCATACAGGCCATGAAGGCCCTTGGAGGGCTATCCGTAACCTTGGCACTTGATGGGGTTGAGTGGTTAGCTGTACGACCGGCCGCCCTTGCCCCCAGGAATTAACCTGGTACTCATATTTGGTGTAGGCTGAGTGAACCTCAGGGCCATGTGCACCTCCGGAAGTGGAAATCTCGTTTCTTAAATTTTATGACTTCCTGACGGGGATTCGAACTCACGTCCTTCCGGGCTAACCGAGCACGCCTTTACCACCTCGGCCAGGCAGCCCCTATTCTGTATAGAGTAATAATTAATAAATAAGTTACAAGATTGTGAGCAACTGCAAAATGACCTCGATAATGTTGTGAGATGGACACTAGGCAATGGTATGATGACAAACGCGGTTAAAAGTCAGGTTGCGAGTTTCACAAATAGGAAAACTCATTTCAGTTTTAATTACTGTCTTGATGGGGGTGAAAGTTCCTTTTGGGTATCATTGTAAGTACCTAGGTGTTAATATAAGGAAAGATCTTCATTGGGGTAATCACAATCGGGCGAGTTGGCCGTGCGGTTAGGAGCGCGCAGCTGTGAAGATGGTTTTTCGTGGTTTCCCATTTTCACACCAGGCAAATACTGGGGCTGTACCTTAATCAAGGCCACGGCCGCTCCTTTCCCATTCCTAGGCCTTTCGTGTCCCATCGTCGCCATAAGACCTGTCTGTGTCGGTGCGACGTAAAGCAGCTAGCAGGGTAATCACATAAATATGATTGTAAATAAAGGGTAGAGATCTCTGCGCATGGTTATGAGGGTATTTAGGGGTTGTAGTAAGAATGTAAAGGAGAGGGCATATAAGTCTCTGGTAAGACCCCAACTAGAGTATGGTTCCAATGTATGGAACCCATCACCAGGATTACTTGATTCAAGAACTGGAAAAAATCCAAAGAAAGGCAGTTTGATTTGTTCTGTGTGATTTCCGACAAAAAAGTTGCGTTACAAAAATGATGCTAAGTTTGGGCTGGGAAGACTTGGGAGAAAGGAGACGAGCTGCTCGACTGTGTGGTATGTTCCGAGCTGTCAGTGGAGAAGTGGCGTGGAATGACATTAGTAGACGAATAGTTTGAATCGGGTCTTTAAAAGTAGGAAAGATCACAATATGAACACAAATTTGGAATTCAAGAGGACAAATTGGAGCACATATTCGTTTATAGGAAGGGGAGTTAGGCATTGGAATAAGTTACCAAGGGAGATGTTCAATAAATTTCCAATTTATTTGCAATTGCCCTAAATACAGATCAGTAGTAATTTATAGTGATACCGCAATGATACGGCAATGATAACAAGAGTTGCAGCATTATCGAGGGTAAGAATTTGCTGTATTAATCTTGTTGCTATGATAAGTTTCTGACATAATGAGAGTCTGTTGAAATAGAAGGAAATTTATTTATCAGCCTAACATAACCTAACCGTGTATTGACTTCATGGTGTTCAAATACGCCATTGTCGTGTCTCTAGATTTACCGCTGCGTAAAAGAGCTCCTTCAGGACGAAATTCTTCCACCTCGGTGTCTACGGAAACCATAGAAGTAGTTAGTGGGATGTTAAACTAATAACGTTCTTATTCTCAATTCCTTAGTGAGCTTGAAAGCTGACCTAATTTCTGTTCATGTAACTTGCTCATTAGTGCTCCTCTACGTTTCCTAGATAAGCTTAAAGATATAACCAGCCTACAAGCTGAAAATATGCTCTACTGCTTATTGAAGAGAGAAGAAAACATTCACGCAAAAGAAAGGAAAGACATTAAATAATTTCGGGAACTTCTGAAAATCACACTAAAAAGATTTATTAAATAAATTGCATCGTTCAAGATGTATCTCTCTTTTTAAGAATACGGTTATAGTACGGTAATGCGTGCATCAAAAAGGTAGAAATATATAACATTAAAATGAGTGAGGGTGAGAGAGTGTTTTTATTTCCGTAATTCCTTACTGAACTTGAAAACCGACTTAAATATAATTTTTTTAAACCTTATCTCTGCGATGCTTACGTTGAGGTTAGTTTGTTATGGTTAAGTCTAGCGATTTTAATATATAAATAGTCAAGTTGGCAGCAGTGATGATCCATTTAAAAAATGAGAATAAGGCGGAAATATTTGCTTTTTAGCTCCTTGCACTATACTTCCTCACCTTGCTGACTCAGGGTTGTGCACGCCTACCGACGACAGACTCCAATTACCTGTATTGTTCTGCAAGAATGGTTGAAACATATAGTAACATAGGCTGTGACATAAGGATTTGACACAGTAATTTGTCAGTTTGTGTTTGTACTCGTGTACTTTTGTATCAACACGGTTGTTTGAAGGGACGGTACTTCTTCCGTAACCTATTTTATTTTGTTTAAGTTTAAAAACATGACGTTTTGCTACAGAAGCGATGTGGTAGCGGCATAGTATTCGGCATTGTTCTTCTTCACAATTGTTCATAGGAGAGTTGAGCTCGTTAAGCCCTAACAAATAAATAGTTGATTTTGTATTTCACTGCTGATGGTAACCCTTAAACTAATAATTACTCGTAATAAATATTTATTTTTATGGTACACGGTGATTCGCGCTTATGCAAACGCCGTGTTGAACATATTTAATTATCTAAGCCCTTATATGAAAGAATAGGCTATATACACTGCCGAAAAAAGAAACAATAAAAACATGCAAGATCCTTAAGGACTGTGTTCAGTGGCGCCAGGGCATAATATGTGCATAATGAGGGGTTGTTGTGTTCGTGATTCATTTGTCACGGACATCGGAGATCAGATGGCGCTCACGAGGCCTGTCCGTGCGCACTCTGTTTTGACTCTGCAGAACTGCTGAGATTAGAGGTGAACAGTGTTTACAACATTAATTCTAGGGTACAACCATGCCTCCCCGACGAATACGTGCTCCTGTTGAACAACTGCAGCCGTTTGAGCGCTGTCACATTTGTGGGCCTGCGGGAAGCTGGATTGAAGTATCGACGAATTGCTTCTGTGGAACATGTCCATATCCGTAGACCAGGTTCCGGATGTCCGCGTAGTCAAGGTCAACGCATTGTGCAAGCCGCGGTGGCCGACTGAACATCATCCAGGATCGAAATCCGGTCACATGTTGCACCTGCTGCGTCAGCAAGGACCATTGGAACCGTCTGATTGCAGCAGGATTACGATCACATGTGCCTCTGGCCAGGCTACCACTGACAGCATGACACCGCCAAGCACGGTTGCTCTGGTGTCGTGAAAGAGTCGACTGGAGAGGGGAATGGCGCTCCATTGTCTTCAGTGACGAGAGTAGGTTCTGTCTGTAGGCTATGCAAGTGATAGACGTACGGTGTAGACCTGCTGAGCGGCCTATTCCAGAATGCATTCGTCCGCGATAGCCAGGTCCCTCCCCAGACTTCATGGTGGAGGGGGGGTCATCAGTTCAAACTCGCAGTCAAGTTGCTGTTTCTGCAAGGCAACGTAATCAGGATCCGCTACATTACACAGTTTGTTGTCCCCGTGCTACTGCTATTTCTTCGACAGGAAAGTAATGTGTTTTTTCAACAGGACAATGCACGTCCACATACAGCTGCTAAGACTCAACGTGCTCTGCGTGGTGTACAACTGCGTTGGCCAGCAAGATCACTGGATCTCTCGCCAATTGAACACGAATGGGTCGTGATGAAGCGGGAACTTACGCGTTCTCTAGAGCCTGCAAGAACCATTGCCCAATTGCATCAAAAAGTGCAAGATGCTTGGGACAGTCTATCGGAGGATGCCGTTCGGCACCTTTATGAACGTTCGCATGTGCGAATACACACCTGCATTACCACCAGAGAGGGGTACACTATGTGTTGATGCGTGTTCGGACACCCTTTACTGCCACACGTGCAATGATGAACTACCTGTCAAATGGCTTGTAAATAAAATGGTCTTGTCCTTGAAGATGTTGCATGTTTTTGGTCTTCCCCCCCCCCCCCCCCCGGCAGTGTACATGTAATGTTCGGTGTACCGTAGTTACGAACGGCAATGTAAACCCTGCAACCCTGCAAGACTGCGTTATCTGATAACGTTCTGCGCTAGCGCTCGCAGTAGCTGTTCTTTATGCACTCATAAGTGTCAGCCCTTGACCTTGATGAGATGCCTGAATTAAGATATCGGCAAAAGAAATGGAAGGTTCTCGAAGGGCATGAAAATGAAATACTCGCTAGGTGTCGCAATCTTATTTCCGTCGCGTTTGTAAGAGAACAAGAGTTGAGCAAGAAAGGTCGGATAGGAAATGTGAATGTAAAGCTCAAGTAAGTTGAAGCAGTGCCAGACTCGGTTAGGGACCCTGTGAATGCTATCCCATACTTCCAAGTTGAGAGCTCCTGGGGTCCCCTCTGAGACCTCTCTTACGACAACCAGGGGATACCATGGATGTATTCTACCTTCCTCAACAACAAGAGGGGTATGCATGGTTTGTGACATCACAACCTACAGTAGCTGGAAAAATATATTTATATTTTTACTACTTTTTTACCCTTAACAATTCCTCCTCGTGAGACTCCAGTTACCAACACAATTGGCTTATCGGAGAAAGAAAGCTTCCAGCAAAATTGACATTGCTTAATGGAGAACGTGGGCCCAGTTTCATTAAAACCCTGTGCATAGTTCTCGAAAAAGAAAAGCACTTGTGTAATGAAAAATGTAAAACTTGCAAAAACAAGAAAGAAGAAGAGAACGAATAGGTGGAATGCAGAGGATCGTGAAGTTGAGGAAGAATACAGTTTGTGTGGATATTCAAACTTCCCTGCCTTCAAATCTCGTACTGGTAAAGTGATTGCTTCACTCAGCATCTTCACTCAGCATTGACAAATCTATTATTTTGAACTATGTAGTATCTTTTACTTTCTTGTACACTACCAAGCCCTGTCAACCTGAACTATACCTAAACAATTTATTTCAGTGAAATGAAGATTATGTCACCATTTTCATAAGAAATGATTACCAAACACCCAGAAACAAACCGAACACGCTTAACACTAGAACCTAATAAACAGCCACGGCCTTCTCTTTAAACATTACAGCCATTTTGAATCTGCTAAATAATAGATCACTTGTCAAAATTCTCTGAATACGGAGCAAATAA
The DNA here is from genome assembly GCF_040414725.1 of Anabrus simplex. Classification (NCBI taxonomy): domain Eukaryota; kingdom Metazoa; phylum Arthropoda; class Insecta; order Orthoptera; family Tettigoniidae; genus Anabrus; species Anabrus simplex. The sequence goes on along the minus strand of NC_090265.1, from coordinate 350,336,337 downwards.
AATAACAGGGACTTGGCTGTTGCAAGACCTCGAATTTTAAATGAATTAGCCCATTATAATTTCGTGTGACTATTTCTAGCCGAGTGCAGCCCTTGTAAGGCAGACCCTCCGATGAGGGTGGGCGGCATCTGCCATGTGTAGGTAACCGCGTGTTATTGTAGTGGAGGATAGTGTTGTGTGTGGTGTGTGAGTTGCAGGGATGTTGGGGACAGCACAAACACCCAGTCCCCGGACCATTGGAATTAACCAATGAAGGTTAAAATCCCCGACCCGGCCGGGAATCGAACCCGGGACCCTCTGAACCGAAGTTCAGTACGCTGACCATTCAGCCAACGAGTCGGACATTAGCCCATTGGTAGTTGTATTGCAGGCGTGAAATTTTCGAAATATGTTCTCAAAGCTTCTACCTTTCTTAAAAATGCATTCTTTTATAATTTTCTGCCATCATCTCCTCCTATAGGTAACAGTACATGGTTGTTACTTTGAGTTTGGGATAGCACTTATTGTAAGATAATGTGTAGCATACATTACGACGGGTAAAGATACATATTATTACGAGTCGTACGTTCCATATCATGTGGACAGCACTACTGAGAAATCATACCTCGGTTTCGTTTCCCTCAACTCATTATTCGTTCTGTCATGTGGACATCTCTTGTAAGACTATAGCGAGACTTGACAAGAAACGTAACTTCCACACTGCATCATCCTCGGAATGCTAGAATTAGTCATCAAGTACCGGTACCTTATTACAAAGATCAAGTACAAAACACTTCAGAATAAAAGCTGCAGGCTGTATAATAAATATCCAGACTCTTATCAGAGAATGTATACGTGACGAGCTCCTATTTACATCGGCTAGAGTGACGCATTCTTACAGCTGGTAGACAGGATCATGTCGTTGCGCTGTGCTGTAGAGTGATGTAGGCCTACAGAATAATCTTAATTGACGGGATCGGGTTGAAAATGATGCGGGTAATTCGGGACGATCCGATAATAATAATGGCGTGAGGCCTCTGGAGAGTCAACTTGTGAAAATTTGGATTATATAATTCCACCTTTACAATACTGCAGCCAGATGCAGCTCTTTCGTGTTGACTCCCTGTAGGCGACCTGCGCATATGTGAAGATGGGACCCTACCTAACATGAATTCTAATGATGAATACAGCACAAACACCCAGACTTCGAGTCAGAGAAATTAACAAATGAAAGTTAAAATCCCCGGCACGGCGGGGAATCGAAACCGGGACCGGTTGAACCAAAGGCCTGCACGCTAACATTTAACCATGGATCCGGACGGGATGATCCAATGAAGTTATAAAAGTTATTATTATTATTATTATTATTATTATTATTATTATTATTATTATTATTATTATTATATTTAGGATGCCTGCGTGTCAGTTTCGATGTTCCGTATTACTCTACCAGTCGGCAGAGAGACTGGAACTTTGAAAGTCGCACTTACACATTGCAGGTTTGCGGCGACTAAAGCCGCACCTGGAATTCCCTACCTGGTGAAATTAGGAACATGTCAACAGAATTACACTTTAAGAAACACTACATGAAATGGATGCTGAAAAGTACGAATCTTGCAGTGGAATAGATTAAGCAGTAAGTTAATATAAAATAGTTTTTAAACACACTATATATTTTAGTTTCATTTCATTATCCGGTTAACTTCCAGGTTTTTTTTTTTTTTTTGACTCAGCGAGGAATCCCACCTCTACCGTCTCAAGGGTCTTGTCCTGGTGCGTAAGACTTTGGGTCGGGGATAAAACTGGGGAGGAGGGCCAGCACCTCGCCCAAGCAGCCTCACCTGCTATGCTGAACAGGGACCTTGAGGGGATGGGAAGATTAGAGGGGATAGATAGGAAAGAGGGAAGGAAGCGGTCATGGCCTTAAGTTAGGTACCATCCCGGCATTTGCCTGGAGGAGAAGTGGGAAACTACGAAAAACCACTTCGAAGATGTCTGAGGTGGGAATCGAACGCCCCTCTACTCAGTTGACCTTACGAGGGTGAGTGGACGCCGTTCTACTCCTCGTACCACTTTTCAAATTTCTTGACAGAGCCGGGAATCGAACCCGAGCCTCCGGCGGGTGGCAGCTAATTACACTAACCACTATACCGCAGAAGCGGATCGCACTTTATATGCTAAGATAAAATCAATTAGTATAAGATCATTGTAGTTATAAGAAAATAATTGTAAGTTTAATTGTAATTAAAATTAAATGCTGGTGAATGTACGGTCGGACAGAACAGCAGGCTTCATAGCCAGAGTCCCGCTATGTAAAATAAGACATCTAATAAATAAATAAATAAATAAATAAATAAATAAATAAATAAATAAATAAATAAATAAATAAATAAATAAATAAATAAATAAATAAATAAATAAGTTCAGAAACGAACCTTACATCTTGTAGAATACCATCCCCGTTGATTTTCTCTACTGCATCTGTCCCGTATTTTGATTTCAGGTATCTGGTATCCCTGACATAGGTCTTCACACACAAATACTGTACATTCATACAATCCGAGCGAGTTGGTTATGCAGTTCAGTTCACGTACCTGGTGGTTTGCGTTCGGGAGATGGAGGGTTCGAACGTCACTGTCGGCAGCTCTAAAGATGGTTTTCCATGATTTCCTATGTTCACACCAGTGAAGGCTGGGACTACATCTTAATTAATACCACAGTCGCTTCCTTCCCAGTCCTAGCTTGTCCTATCCCATCATTGCTATAAGACCTCTCTGAGTTAGTGGACATACATACGCTAGGTTACATCTTCATAGTAGACTGTTATGCCTTTGACGGCCAACTCGCTCGGAAACCCACTTCTAGGATGACTGAGGTGGGAATCGAACCCGCGTCTACTCAGTTGACCTCTCAAGGCTGAATGGACCCCATTCCAGTTCTCGTACCACTTTTCAGATATCACACATCCATAGAAACACGCAATAGTGAATAGTGAATACATCCTCCACATAAGGCTGGCGTCGCGAAGGGCATCCACTGTAAAAATGGGCTTAATCTACATCAATGCAATAGGCCACGAAGGAAGAAAGAAAGCGTTCTTTCTCGCTGCTTTATGTTACTTTCAGCTTATGTGAAAGATATCCTGAATCCACCCAGCTTTCATTATCGCACAGCAAAACAAAGTGACGTAAGGATAGCTTCGTCCGGTAATTCACTTGTTTCTTACAGGATGATTCTTCTTCTTCTTCTTCTTCTTCTTTATCTGTTTACCCTCCAGGGCCGGTTTTTCCCTCGGACTCAGCGAGGGATCCCACCTCTACCACCTCAAGGGCAGTGCCCTGGAGCTTCAGACTCTGGGTCGGAGGATACAACTGGGGAGGATAACCAGTACCTCGCCCAGGCGGCCTCACCTGCTATGCTGAACAGGGGCCTTGCGGGGGGATGGGAAGATTGGAAAGGATAGACAAGGAAGAGGGAAGGAAACGGCTGTGGCCTTAAGTTAGGTGCCATCCTGGCATTTGCCTGGAGGAGAAGTGGGAAACCACGGAAAACCACTTCCAGGATGGCTAAGGTGAGAATTGAACCCACCTCTACTCAGTTGACCTCCCGAGGCTGAGTGGACCCCGTTCCAGCCCTCGTATCACTTTTCAAATTTCGTGGCAGAGCCGGAAATCGAACCCTGGCCTCTGGGGGTGGCAGCTAATCACACTAGCCACTACACCACAGAGGTGGACTCTTACAGGATACTGCTAATCGTAATTGCAATGTCCCTGCATTAACTTTGCTACCCCTTTATTCGATTACACTTTTTCTACTACCATACTGAGAGAATACACATCCTAAGTACCAGTACCGGTACCGGTACTTAAAATATCTGTATGTTCCAGTTTCATATTTTAAGGTTTCCACACAATTGGCATCCCTTAATCTTGGAAATGCTTATCTTGATATTATCATCTCTGTTTAAGCTCCCAAGATTGAAAGCTTTCAACACAATCCCTCAATGAGACCGAGTTCGGAATAGGCCACTGCTTACTACTTTTTCACCAAACTGAATCCCACCTCCATCCCCCTGACATTTTATGCTTTTCAGTAAATGATCCATGTAAACTATGAACAGTAAGCTTAAAAATACAGTTTTGTCTAGTTCAATTTACTCTTCTCACCACCGAAGACTTCAAAAATCTCAATTTTCAGTGAAAGTCGTATTTCTTATTCAAGTAAAATGTATTCATATCGTCAATGTGTTAATTATTATAATACGTGGTTACATCAACAGCTATTTATTGCTTAGGCTACGTAGGTGACAATAAAGACTGAATTATCCATTCCTCTTCTTATATCGTAACTCTTCCTCATACATAATACATACAATTACGACAGCGCCTCGAAATATTAACAAGTTATGGCATATTTAACAAAGGAAAAATGGTTTCTTATGTCACAAACATAGAATAAATGTACCTAATAAATATCGACATTGGTAGACTCTGTAGAGAATATTGTATACAACGAACGTTGCTTTAAACTTGACTAAATTAAGGCCACGGCCGCTTCCTTCCCATTCCTAGGCCTTTCCTCTCCCATCGTCGTCATAACACCTATGTGTGTCGGTGCGACGTAAAGCAAATACCAAAAACAAAAACAAAAAATCTTGTCGTCCTAACGGCCTCCTTTAGGTACAAGAGTATAAAATATAATCTCTTCAGAAAGTAGATATAGCGGCGATTATGAAGACGCTCTAGAAAATTATTGCCAGTATGTTGGATGTACAAAGAGTTCGACAAATGGGTTGCTACCTAATTTTCTTCTACTGTATTTACAGTAGGTTAGGGACTGCCTGGCCGAGGTAGTACAAACATTCACACAGAAGCACGTGGGTTCGTTTGTCCGTCAAGAAGTCGAAAAATTCAGAAGCGAGGTTTCCACTTCTGGAGAGGCACATGGCTCTGCCTACACCAAAAGTGAATTATAGGTTAATTCCTGGGTCAAGGGCGATCGGGAATAGAGCTAAACACTCTCTCTCTCTCTTTCTTTCTTTCTTAGGGCCGAGGTTATGGTTAGTAGAAGCCTTTACCTTCCACTCCTCCATGGACCTTCATGGCCAGTAGGGAGATTGTTTTGCTTTACACTTTACAGTGAGTTCAGTAACACCACCTATGGTATCGTTGTTGCTGGAAGGCATTTACCTCATTAATTCGTAAACGTTGAATCTTATAATCTGGGTTATTATTTTCCTTCTAGCCTATCTTATATTTTCCTCATTTATTGAGGTCAGTACTTGACACGTATTCGACCCAGTTTTACGGCCGGATGTCCTTCCTGACGCAAACCGGATGTAGAGGGATGCGTTCGCTTCTGCTTTTTTCTGTGGTGATTAATAGCATGGTGTGTTGGATGTAATGGAGAGATGTGTATTAAGATGAACAGTCCCCAAGCCAGAGGAATTAACCATACGAGTAAACCAGTTCAAAATAATTTTACATAGGCCTACGACAGGGGATACCATAATATGACAGTCTGCCCTTATAATCATCTTCTCGTTTGGTGTCTTTTTAAGTCTACACTATAGCAATTTCAAACATATCCATTCGAGTTCGGAAAACGCTGGGATATATGATCGAACAGTGGTACATCAAGGAAAATCTAACACATGTATTATTATTATTATTATTATCATTATTATTATTATTATTATTATTATTATTATTATTATTATTATTATTATTATTATTATTATTATTATTATTATTATTATTATTATTATTATTATACCGGAGGTACACCCGCCCCGTGCATTTAAAAGAAGCGCCTTGTGGAATGCCATCTAAAGCAAAAACAGTGAAACGCATTTTGGAATTAGTTTGAACATCTCTCGACAGATGTCGCTACTGTCAACTTATGCTGTGCCCACTGGGATGAAGATGAACTATTAAGATTCAAGATAAATTTTGTGTGTTAAGGTTTCCTAAACTGAATTGTTTATTGATTTTTTTTTTTATGTTCTAAAGTCATCAACACTTCTTTCTCTTCTCGCCAACTTAAGATGTTGGCCAATGAGAAATTGTGTATAAGTATTTATTCACTAATGATAAAATGTTGATATTTATTTGATTATCCAATGAAAATTGGGGGTGTGTCAGGGCCTTGGCCCAGAGTTTTCTGGAACTTTCCTCTCTGCTATAAAAGCCGAGAGCTGGCGAGCCATGATGTCTTAGTGTGTGTTCGTAACGGAGGCGGGGGCTCCTCGTCCATCTTCGGGAGGTCCACCAGCTCAAGGTAATGGCAGATTCAGCATAACTATGTGATGGTCTTTGAAAACTAGCTCGGTAGGAAGGTTTCCAATCCTTAGTAATGTAACTGTTCTTTTCTCAAATGTAAACCTCAAACCCTAAATGTAAATTTCAAACAAGTCGAAAGGACATAACCGAAACCAGGGAATAGAGAGTGAGGTGCCCTCTTGTATTCCCTCTCAACTTGATATTGAAGTGACTATGATTTTGTAACCGTTGAAAACTATCTAGTACATTCTTAAACTTAAGCCTGTGTAACGTCGGGCCGTAAGCCCCCATATATCATATATAGGGCCCGGATTTATATGCACTAAAGAACCTGAAAATATGCATGCAAATATGCACTAAAAAGTTACAATATATGCACGGAAAATAAGGACATATGCTCTTAAAAACATGCAATTTTATTCACTTACCTATTTACAGGTATCATTTATTGCGAAAAGAAGCATCACAATAGGTAACTAGTAGTCTTTCAATGTTTTCTGGAGACAAACTATGACTGTTGTCCGTCAAAATGAGTTTATAGGCTGAAAATGATCGTTCTACATCAAGTGACGTAATTGGACAGTACTTATACATGGGCACCAACGTTTCGGAGCATACATCTGGCAAGGATACCTTAGTTCCACTCAAGTATTGACTAATTCACTTAATCTTCTTCAGTCCTGGGTTCGAATACAACACCTTTTCTAACTTGCATTTAATCTTCTCTCCAATTTCACCTGGAGCGTAATTCAACGAAGATGCAGCTTTTTCAACGAGATCAAGTGATTCATGGAGGGGAGTACCAGAAGATTCTAAGCTCTCAATGGCTTTTGGAAGTTTAGAAAAATGTGCATGAATGAAATTCACATCTTGATAAACAGTAGCGGTTTCAAACACACCTTTTGCATCACGGACACACGCAATATGTTAATCTTCAAGTTTTGGAACCACTTCTTTCACTTCATTAAAATGTTCCTGATAAAATGATACTGCAGATAACCATGTCCCCCACCTAGTCAGGACAGGTTCAGGTGGCAAAGGAACTTCAGGTAGACAATCTTTGTAGACCTGGACACGAGCTGGTGCTTTCAGAAACAGTTTCTTCCCACATCCAATTAAATTGTTAACAGCTGGAAACTGCGCGCGTATTTCTTCTGCAATGCGGTGTAATCCGTGCGCTAAACAGGTTACGTGTATAAGTTTTGGATAAAATACTTGGAGGGCCTTTGCTGCTTTCAACATATACGAAGCTGCATCTGTGAGCAGTACAAGCACTTTACAACAATTAGTCTCAATTTCAGATGGCCACAATAATCGCAGAGAATCATTTACAAATCTTTCTATTGTGCTATGGTTGGTTTTCTCTAGTACTTTACAAGCAAGAAGATGTGGCTTACCACGTTCGTCTGGATGTAATTTACCAACCACGAAATTTGCTATGTAACGGCCACACGAATCCGTTGTCTCATCCACCGATATCCAGACACAGTTCCTTCCGATATCAGAACGGATCAATTCCAGGGTAGATTCATATAGCGGAGGTAGGTAATTTTTCCTAGGAGTTGATTCATGTGGTATTTTTTGATTTACGCAATATTTCTCGAGAAATGATCGCAGAACTGGATTGTTTAATTTATTCCATGGAATGTTGCTGCATACGAAAGCCCTACAATGATCATTTGAAAATGTATTAAGACTACAGGACTTGGGCTTTACCTGTGTAAGAAGTAGTTGTTGTGGTGTGCTGTTCTTCTCCTCCTTTGCTTTAATATGTTCAGTTGTTTTTGAATGCTGTTCAAGCTGAAATTTCTTTTCACATTTCACTTCCTTTGAGCAAACTTGACAGTACACGATGACACCATCTGTTGAATAGTCCCTATTACCCGACACCCACTGATTTAGTAAATATCTTCTGCTGCTCTTTTCCGTACGCATTTTTTAAAAACTAACACTTGCAGAAATGAGATGCAGGGCATTAAAATGGAACTGAAGATGGAACTGAAGATACTTCTGTCCTGACCAAGTGCCCAGCCCCTTGTGATTATTATCTGCTGTGGTAGAGAAAGGAATTCAGGGAAGTCCAGCCTGCCTACCCACACCTAAGCTATCTGTTGCCATTGTCAGTTGTGAAAGTAAAGTGCCGTTACACAGACAGTCGAAAATACCAACTAGCGAGGGATGCACATAAAATAGGCAACTAGTTAGGGATGTACAAAACAGATTTATTTTAATAGTTCTTGTAATTATCCTTAAATTCAGACATTATATACCAGAATATGCTGTTACGTCTAGAATATGCACTAACCCTCAAAATATGTCAAAATATGCAATTGCATATGCGCATATGCATTTTTTTAAAATCCGGGCCCTAATCATATATCATATTGAACCCATAATTCTACGGAGAGAAAAAATACTTTTTTTCTCAATATTTATTTGGTCTCAAGAAACTACTTTTATGTTTGAGGGCAGCCATGTTGCGCTCCTAAGAGCCCCGATGTCGCGTGGGAAGGATCTCGTTCACGGCAAGCTCGTGAAATACCGGGACACCTCGGCGGAACTCGAGTGCCCGACAATTCTTTAAATTCATGGAATACTATACAACGAGGGATTTTGGCAATACAGTAAATAAAGAAATAAATAAGTTAAAATATTCGTAAACCCTACGTGAAGACAGAGCCCCCAGGGAAAAACTTAAATGCAGTTAAGCCTAAGTACATGTTAGCGTCAGATCAGTGAACCAGCTACACGTGCCAAGGTCAGGGGATGAAGAAAACGCGCGAAACGCACGGGCAGAAATAATTTATTTCCCCTGTTGTGAGTGTGGTAAAATTATAAGATTAACATCTAAAATAAGTACAAGCCTGTCCGGAATTCTGGGACAAGTCTCATCAAAATCGGTCTATTGGACGCAAAATTGGCAGATTACACAATCAAGCTTAATAGTGGGGATAGCGTCCCTTCTGAGATTATAAAAGAAACCCCCCACCGTATATTTTTCAGTGTCGATCTGGAACTTGAAGCCGCGGGAGCTAGTGCCCGTCGTCATTGGAAATTCGCGCCAGATTAATCGACAAATAATTAAATACATGTCCGTGGCTAAGGTCCACATACTTGGTTAAGAAGAGAAGGTGATTGGAAAGTTTGAACGTTTGCCGATGAACTAGGAAAGTGTAGGCGTTGGTTAGAATATACACCGCAGATTTTATTTATATCATCTCATGTACGTTTGAAAGTGAAGAGGGTTGGGGAAGCCATTCAGAGTAGTTCTGCTCCCTTTATCTGTTGAACACCTGTTTTATTGGAGTAACGGAGAGAGACAACTCTGGGAACGATCCAGACAGTCGTAGAGGACTGCAGAACGAGGGAAGTTCGTGGTGCCAATTACAGAGAAAAGTGCGTGGTTTATGTGATAATTTTAATATCGTGTGTGAGAAGGGTAGTGTTTGTAAGAGTGAGATGTTGGAAATGATAATGTTCTTTGTGAAAATGTACGGCTAAGGAGTGAGGTCAGCTGGTGACGATGTAACCAGAATGCTGGGAATGTCACCATTGTGCAGGTCTGTCTATTTTTATATTATGTTGTAGTTAGTTCTACTGTTCTGTCCCAACAAATTTTTCCAGATGATTGTCGAGTTGATATTTATAATTATCAGGCGAAAGGTGTTGTAATTTTTGGTCAGCGCGTGAAACTTTCAGTGTGTAAATTTCATGTCAAGAAATGGTAAAATGCGACGCTTAAAATTTGGTGTTAATGTTCGATGAGATATTGTCCAAAGCGTGGAATTTTGGGAAGTTATAAGTTATAAATTAGTCGTGGCGAATACCTAAATTTCAAATATCAGTTGAATTCGGAAATGTTTGTCAATAATAATAATAATAATAATAATAATAATAATAATAATAATAATAATAATAATAATAATGTCTACCGCGGGATAAAGAAATTTTTCTATGTTAAAGTGCATTTAACCAGTATATTTTTACAAGGATCGCAGGCATATTTAGATAATCTCAGTGAAATTTGGTATAGTTACAGTTATTCATGGGAAGGAAAATTTTGAGACATCGTGTATATCAATGATACGAAAAGTCGCGGTGTGCTCTTGGATTCTCGAGGTTTGAAAGTCGTAATAACATTAAAGCAAGAGATGTGTTTTACAGTGGTTGTTGTTTTCACCAGGGGATTGAATTATGAAAAAAGGGTCTTGGAAATATAAGAGAAAGGGATTGAGAGCGACGAATTTATATGTATGTGGAGATGAGAGAGATGGATGAAATGAAGCCTGGATTTTAAGTGATACCGCTGGAATAAAGCGAGGAGAATGAGTGTGAGACAGGCTATATTTTTGCAGAGGAAGTGTTTAAGAAACAGGCTGTATTGAGGCAGGCTGTATTGTTTTCCGCTACCAATCCGAATTTGAGACGACTACTGTGTGAAGCACCGTAAATTTCTAGTAAGACCCCAAGTGAAAAGGACTCTAGTAAAAGGTTAAAATCTAGGTAGTAAACGTCCAGCGATGTGTTACTTAAAGCCCGTTTGATAGTAAGATAATGCGACCTCAAGGATGAAAGAGCATTTTGGACCCATGGTTGGGGTGTATTGAATTTGTTCACTGGATATGTCATTGATATAAATAGTTGGAATTGACGATAGGCGATTTGTGAGTTTCGAATGCGGTAGTGATGATTATTATTTTGAAGGCATCCACTATGGTAAACGTGCGTTGGGAATTGTCACTGCTTCCCTAAAACTTCAGTGCACAGGCTGAGATTGTGTTTGAGGTGGAGAATCGTTCGTCACGTATATTTATTTTCGAATTCACGTATTGTAACGAGGTAGAGACTTACTGTATTTTTTGACTTGCATTCGTTTGATAGTAAGAGACGTGGTTCCGTCGTGCGTTATTTGCCAGGCTTAGTATTGAATGTCGGAGTTGTTTGAAATTGCTAGCTCGCCTGATATGTTAAGGGAGGCGTAGTACGACCCACTTTCACGCCCGACGATAGAATTAGGACGTCACATGTTATCCTTGGAGTCACTGATGATGAGACGTCCTAGTTCACGCCCGACGATAGAATTTGGAAGGTATCATGTACATAGTGATTAGTGTTAGGATGTACAGATTTCAAGTGAGCCCGACGATAGGTCTGGGAAGGCAGCTGTACACACTCAAGTCTCAGATTAGATGTTTCTTTTGTTTTTTTTGTTGAAGTGGCCTGGACGAAGGTAGCATCTACAGTATGATATGATTTATGAAGAGGGTCAATGCGTAGCTCTCCTTGAGATAACGGGACAGCATTCGGCGGCTGAGGGTTGCCCAAATGTTGGATATCAACCTGATCTAGATTAATTATATTTTACTGTAATTCTCCGCGCGTGTTGAGCTTTAATGACTTCGATATGTTAATTTATTTTACGGACTTAATTGTTTTATCGTTTTGACGTCCGTTTCGTTTGATAGTGTGCATATTGACACTCAGTGTATTAGTGTGAGACTTGGGTTGCGAATGCGGTTTCGATTCGTCAGCCAGTGACAATATTTTATTTTCAATCTTGTCGTACTTTCATTTTTATTCATAGTTGAAGTAAGTAAGTAATCACTTTATAAGTAGTGTGTTGGGACAGACAGTAAATAGATAGATCTGTACTGGTAGCATTGTTTTTCAAGGGAAAGAATTCCTTAAAGTTGTAGTAATTTTTAACGTGGACTGGTAATTTTATTAAGCATAACAAAACCATTTCTAACCTGAAAATCGGTTCGATAATAATACTTTTCAAGTGACTTTCCACTTTTTAATTAACTTCAGTGTTTGGCATTTCTTCTAAATACATGATGGATAAGTGTTTCCTGCATTTCGCAGTTTTGTTCCTTTAGAACGACATAACGTAGGATCCTCACGGATCATGTTGTTGTTGGTTCCTTCCGAACAGCTGTTTTGGGTGATGCACATTTAGCATCGGGATTGCCTTATCACTTAAGGGTGTCATGAATGACAAATACATGGTGGAATTTTATTTCAATTGTGAATGATGCTGTTAATTCGTAGTGAACACCATGCTTTCCCATAATATTTCGCAACCTATCCAAAGCAACTGATAGTCAGTTTGGTTCGATTAAGGGTCCATTCGGCGGGTGTTCCGTATCCGTTAAGGGTATTCGACTGGTGGATAACCTTAATTGAGAGAAAATCAGGCGTTCTACTTGTTGAAAGTCAGATTTTCCACGGATCGTGTGGATTAACTCTCAGTTCTCGTTTGGAATAATAGGTGCCCGGTTTTCAGGTCTTCCCTTTTCCAGTTTTTCAGTTTCGCTGTCCACTAATATATTAACTTCTTCGAAGCAACTCTTCGATATTGTAAGAAACAAATCAACGCTATGTAATGTGACTGTGTTTGAAACATTCAAAAATCAATAATTTATATTTTTTTTATTTTCAAGAATGCATATTAAATTCATAATGTTATCGTGCTATTTCTATTTAATAAAAGTTAGTAAGCACATTTTGCTCCTCATTTCAAGTAGTTAGGCTCTCTTCTGAACCCCATCGTTTGGTTAAGATCGTGACCGAATTTATTCCCGCAACGACCCATGATTTAAGAGTTCTAGATTGTTCCACTGTAGCAGCCGTGGCCGACCAACGATGGAATGGTAAGTTCAAGGGTTCAATATAAATTTCAAGGAGTGCAAGTGTTCGCCTTCTAACAATTTTGATTTTCAGCCAGCAACTTTAACCTTTTGTTTTTTACCACAGGCCATGTAGTATGGGCACTTGTTACCCCTGTTAAACCCTATTTCATTCATTTCATGTTAATGATATTAGACTGTTGAGCCTTTAAGTCAGTGAATACAGTTTAATTTTGTTTAAATGTAGGTTGTGCCTCTGATAGGCGTGAAAAGTGTAAAACTGTAGAGCAAAGATGCTTTTCTTTCTGGTGTAAAAGAAATTGGGAAATCCGTCTCCTTGACTGTTGCTTAAAAGGGAGCAGTTGTGCTCATATAAAGTTTGTAATTCGGGAGCTTCGAGCTCATGTATATAGCTGTTGTTTTTTTCTTATTTTGTTACGCAAGATTACGGGCTAGCCTCGTTCCTGATCTATTGTTATTTGCTCAGCAAAGTGTAAATATTCCAAATTTGAAAAGAAAAGGAAGAGGGTTAAGAAAGGAAATAAAACTGTCAATTTTATAGTTTTAAATTAATCTTCTGACTTGCGAAAATCCACCCATTCATGCCCGCACCTTCTTTCAACCTCTGCGTTCCACCCAATCCCCGGAACAATAATAATAAATATAATAATATATTATTATTATTATTATTATTATTATTATTATTATTATTATTATTATTATTTCATTTCGTTCCTTGTTTCTAATTGAGAAACACTCCGGACAATGTCCGGCTCCATGGCTACATGGTTAGCGCGCTGGCCTTTGGTCAGAGGGGTCTTGGGTTCGATTCCCGGCAAGGTCGGGATTTTAACCACCATTGGTTAATTTCACTGGCACGAGGGCTGGGTGTATGCGTCGTCTTCATAATCATTTCATCCACCATCACGACGCGCAAGTCACCTACGGGTGTCAAATCAAAAGACCTGCACCTGGCGAGCCGAACATGCCCTCGGACACTCCCGGCGCTGAAAGTCATACGCTATTTCATTTTTTTTACTTCGGACAATAGTTACATAATGCCTTGTACTGATTGTCGGTATCACGTACCGTAATCAATCTTGAAATCCACTCTCATTTTGCCGTTCCTCTTAAATTATTATTTTGCGTTTTATCTATATCGATAATTTAGGCCTATTTCTATCAAAGCAAAAACAAGATTCATCCCACTATGGAAACATAACCTTACTCTGTGCTGAAAATTAATCAATAATAATGTTATTGGTTTTACAACTACTTTTACGGTTTTTCGGAGACGCCGATGTGCAGGAATTTAGTTCGTCAGAAGTTCTTTTATTTGCCGTTAAATCTATCGACAGAAGTATGGCATATTTGAGCCCCTTCGAATACCACGGAACTGAGCAGAAACCGAACCCACCCAGTTCAGCTCAGAAGGCCAACTCTTGTACCGTCTGAGCCACTCAGCCTGGTGAAATTAATCGAATGGGACGAGGACGAGGTGAACTCCGGGTAGGCTATCTCAGGCAGCTGTCAGCAGGGCTTGTCAACTTTCGATCATCATCAGGTATGGTATTCATCAGGTGGAAACACTGGCGTATTTCTTTCGAGGTTCAAAATATGGCGAAGCACGGGACAATTGCTATGCCTGATACTGATAGGAAAGGAACCCACCCGATGCGGGACATTTAAACCTATAGCGTTTTAAGAGGAGAACAGACCTATGCTCGGAATAAAACGTAGGCTTCAGTATGCTCGCAACATGATCGAGTTGCGCTGCACATTTAAATACGGTATGAAGTTATTTAGCTTATAATTCTCGCGCACTCAGTAAACAACAAGTGGAGCAATCTTCTTTTGTGTCTCATTAAATCTACCATTGTACTGTCCCTTGCAAATATAGTTTGCGTATCACGTATCATAACCAGGTACGTTGCTGGTTACGGTTTAAATAATGTCGAAGAATTATCCTAAAAGACTAACGGTTTAATTTCATTTTTACGAAATGTTATATAGGTCTACACTTTTCTTCTTCCTGACCTTATTCCCAATTTATTGGGGTGGGCGTTGGGTGTGAATTTGGCACCGTTTTACGGCCGGGTGCCCTTCCTGACGCCGACTCACTCTAAGTGGAGGGATGTGTTCACTATCACAATCATGTTACTGTGGTGGTTGGTAGTGTCCTTTGTTGTATGTAGAGACGTTATTATGACGAACACAAATACCCAGTCCCCAATTCAGAGGAAGTAACCATATGCAGATAAAATCCCGAGAATCGAACCCGGGGACCTCCGAACCGATGGCGAGGACGCTGACCATTCAGCCAAGGAGCTGGACCTAAAATAATTTTATACACGCCGTGGTTCACAACATTTGAACACCATGCAGGAGTTGTATAAGTTTCTAACTTTCCCAAGACTATTTTATTATGCAGTACTGAAGAAAATGCCATAATTATCTGTCGGATAGAACGTCACATTATGAAGTGACTAGCAATCAGTTAATAAATATATCAAACTGTCAGTGTTCTTTTTTTTTTTCAGTGCTCTGTTGAAGTCGTTAATGATGCCACGTCATCGTGAAAGACAAACGGTACTGTCAACTTGGGTTTGAAAAAGGTCAGATCGTTGACGTGATACATTGCTCGGGAATTTGAGTGTTCTATAGGACTGTAAGTAGTTCTCTGCAGAGAATGGTCCATAGAAAGAAGTACCACATTGAAAGAAAGTTCTGGACGTCCAATTCTGACATACTTTTATCACAGGGCCGACCCCCAAAGAAATTTAGCCCAGTATCCAGTAATCGGGAGATCGTGGGTTCGAGCCCCACTGTCGGCAGCCCTGAAGATGGTTTTCCGTGGTTTCCCATTTTCACACCAGGCAAATGCCGGGGCTGTACCTTAATTAAGGCCACGGCCGCATCCTTCCACTTCCTAGGCATTTCCCATCCATCGTCGCCATAAGACCTATCTGTGTCGGTGCGACGTAAAGCAAATAGCAAAAAAAAAAAAAAAAAAAAAAAAAAAAAAAAAAAATTTAGCCACCTCGTGCCTAATTACAATTTCTCCTTTCCCACTCCCCCAACCTCTTTTTCACACACACACACACAGCGCAACGAAATGTATTCTTTCAAGCATTTACTAACGAATTGTGTAAAACAAAATCTGCAGCAGGAAGAACAAGAACAGCAGCAGTAACAGCAATAAGCGACTCATGATAGAAGGATGGGCAGCATTGTCAGATTCATGTGGTACCCGCACGGCTCCTTAACGAAAATGAAAATCTACAGCCCGTCTCCAGTCATTCGACCGGGTCAGGAATGGAATGAATGAAGCCCCCATCTCGAGGCGAGGATAGGACTGTGCCAGCTGCCGAAGCCTGTCGCACTTCCCTGGAGCAATGATTAATGAATGACAGATGAAATGAAATGATATTGGAAAGTATTGCTGGAATGAAATATGACAGGGTAAACCGGAGTACTCGGAGAAAAACCTGTCCCGCCTCCGCTTTGTCCAGCACAAATCTCTTATGGAGTGACCGGGATTTGAACCACGGAACCCAGCGGTGAGAGACCGGCGCGCTGTCGCCTAAGCCACGGACGGCTCCTTAAAATTTCGTCATATTTTCACGTCTTCATTGATAACCTACAAAACTTCCATTGCTAAGTTTAATTAATCCCTTGTGAACCGCGTATTTATTGCTCATGTTTTAAAAATTTTGGCCCTCTAAAACTGCTACCCTGGGCAGTGGCACGGCTCAACCCGCTCCTCATTCGAGCCGGCTTTGTTCGGAAGGAGAATAATTATTTTATTGTAAGGAAATAGTTTAGTGGCCTTTGTACTTCATCTTAACCACCACTATTATTATTATTATTATTATTATTATTATTATTATTATTATTATTATTATTATTATTATTATTAATTACGATGAGGCCTGCTAAGGACCACATATTAATTTAAATTCCTCCTTCCTTGTTGTTTTCTCTTCCGTTCTTTCCAATATTCCTTCATCATTGCATTATGCTTTATTCTTCCCTCCTCAGACCACTTTGGACCGGATTTCCTCTTCGTTCTTCCTTGGAATCCTTTGACTCTTAAGACTATTTTTTGAAATATTTCTTTCTATAGTTCAAGAAATAAATAAATAAATAAATAAATAAATAAATAAATAAATAAATAAATAAATAAATAAATAAATAAATAAATAAATAAATAAATAAATAAATAAATAAAATAAATAAATAAATAAACAAATCATCAATGACCTACATTTAGCGCCGTCGCACTATGTTGTTCACTTAGCATTTTCTTAAACATTTTCAAAAAAACTTGGGCATTTATTGAACATTTACCTTGATAATTTATTCCAATGCCTTACTCCTCGTCCTATAGACTAAATGGACATTTGCCCCAATTTGTCTTCTTGAATTCCAATTTTATCTTCATATTACGATTTTTCCTGCTTTTGAAAGCTCCGCTCAAGCTTATTCGTCTACTTAGTCATTCCACGCCAATTCTCCACTGACAGCTCGAAACATACCACACAGTCGAGTATCTCGTCTCCTTACCCCCAAGTCTTCCCAGCCCAAAGTTTCCAACATTTTCGTAGCACAACTCCTTTGTCGGAAATCACCCAGAACAAATCGTGCTGATTTCCTTTGAACTTTTCCAGTTCTCATATTAAGTAGTCCTGATGAGGGTCCCATACACTGGAACCATACTCTGCGGTCTTACAAGAGACTTATTTGCCCTCTCTTTTACATTCTTACTACAACCTCTAAATACTCTCATAGCTATGTGAAGAGATCTGTAACCTATTTTAAATATCCAGCCACCAAGGACGTAACTGGACGTGGATCCAGTAGCCGTAAGTATCTCAGCAGATTAACGCTAGCTATGAGTTTAAAATGTTTAAGCAGAATATCTCCTTGGCCAGCTTACACTCACGCACGTGTCTACTTCGAACACCAGGTCTGTATTCTACTGTATTCCACTGGCATTGCCCTAGTTACGGCCAGTCATTTCTTCATCCCATTCCTAGAGAGGCGATAGTGTGGTGCCAGTATGTCCATAACGGTTGGTTTTAGGCTCTTAAAATATGGTTTTCGGTCCAGTAGGGACTTACCGAAGGTTTTCCGCGTCGTGAGGCTTAAAATTAACTTTTTCTCTTGCTTGTACGACAAATTCGATAGTTCGCCTATATTAGCCTATGCTAATGTGCCAAAGAACCTAAATCTAGGGAATAGAGGGAGCTGTCCAATTTTTTGTAGACAGTGTTATCCGCAGAGTCCTAAAAGGCAAGTATACAACATTGGTTCAGATTGGTGAGGCGGTATAGATTTGTATAAGGGACAGACAGACAGACAGACAGACAGACAGACAGACAGACAGACAGACAGACAGACAGACAGACAGACAGACAGACAGACAGACAGACAGACAGACAGACAGACAGACAGACAGACAGACAGACAGACAGACAGACAGACAGACAGACAGACAGACAGACATTCTGCTTTATATAGATGATAATAATAATAATAATAATAATAATAATAATAATAATAATAATAATAATAATAATAATAATAATAATAATAATAATAATAATAATAGATATGGTACATAATAGATAAAATATAATAGATTATTATTACCTATAAATTCACAGAGGCTTGCAGACTGAACGCTGAAAGGCATAACGGTCTATAATGATGATGTATGTAAGTATTATTACCAAGGATAGTAATATTATTCCTTAGAAGACGTCTTATATATGTTTTTCTTTTACCTTTTGTCTACGACGATATTCAAAATTTTTAAATCGCACAATGTTATCACAGTTGTCCGACTCGTTGGCTGAATGGTCAGCGTACTGGCCTTCGGTTCAGAGGGTCCCGGGTTCGATTCCCGGCCGGGTCGGGGATTTTAACCTACATTGGTTAATTCCAGTGGCCCGGGGGCTGGGTGTTTGTGCCGTCCCCAACATCCCTGCAACTCACACACCACACATAACACTATCCTCTACCACAATAACACGCAGTTACCTACACATGGCAGATGCCGCCCACCCTCGTCGGAGGGTCTGCCATACAAGGGCTGCACTCGGCTAGAAATAGCCACACGAAATTAAATCACAGTTTATTTACGACCACAATGGAGGGAATACCTAGCTGTCGAAAGAAGTTGAAGGAATTCTGAATGCCAACAGCTCATAATCCACACGTAGCCCGTGCCTTGGCCTCCTGGTTAGTGACTCATTCGAATAGAGCGGTCCATAGCTGGTGAATGAAGCACGTTGAAAGACATTCCATTTTCTAGAGAAGTACACGCATGCACAGAAATTGTGTTCCTAGGTAAACAATCCACACACTACCCCACTCCAGTACTGAAAAGGAGGGATACGGAGTGAAGGGGTAGTGTTGAAGGCCATTCCAGTACCGAAAAGGAGAAGGGAATGAAGGGGTAGTGCTGAAGGTACAGTGTGTGTATTGCCGTACTGATGCTGTGGCGGCCTAGATTTCGTTATACTGCAAAACTGTAAGGTGCCTCTTCTCGTACACAAGTGAATCGAGGCTGCATTGTAGTCATGTGGGAGGTTCACACAGGAAGGTTGTAAAAGTAGAACTATTAGGTAGTACCATATCGTTGATAAGACGGGCACGAAGGGTTTTTTAACATAATTATGATAGGTAGAAAATGATAAATAAAAATGTAAACGGGCTGAAGGATGGGTTTAAACCAATTGCCGGGGAATGTGAAAAGAGGTATGTATCTTTAAATGTGGTAATGAATGGTAAAGACCCGCTATATTACAACATAGAAGTAAAGAGAATAAGGAGGAGGTGCAGGTTGGAAAGAAAGAGCGTTAGACATGATTCTGATAGTATGGAGACATTGAAGTAACTTACTAGGAAATTGAATCTAGCGAGGAAGTCTGCTGAGAATATCATCAAGGCAAGTACAGATGGCAATCATACAAATTTTAGTGAAAAATGAAGTGATATGTATAGGTACTTTAAGGCAGAAACAGGTTCCAAGAAATATATCCCGGTAATCGTCAATGGACAAGGGGAGTATATACTACGTATGTTAGGATTTACAGAAAGCAGGCGTATTCAGTCAGTAGTATGTAAAGTTTATTGATTACAAGGATAGTGTCGAAGTAAAGAAGCTGACTAATACTAATGAAGCATTGAAATTTACCTACTATAAAAAGACATTTACAATAAAATACAAAATTTGAAAACAGAAAAACAGCTGGAGTTAATATTTCTGGAGATATACTAAAGGCAACAGGTTGGGATATAGTACCATACCTAAAGTATTTATTTCATTACTGTTTGTGTGGAGGAGCTATACCAAGTGAATGAAGGCACCTGTGTAGAGAGCAAAGGGTTAGACACATAAAGTCGATAAATACAGGCCAATCAGCTGGACATGTGTTGCATGTAAGCTTAGGAAAAACAATATTTCTGATTATGTTAGACATGCTTGCCAAATTATTAACTGGTTTCGTAGAAAAGAGTTCGGGTTTAGGAAAAATTATTCCAGTGAAGCTCAACTTCTAGGATTCCAGCAGGATACAGCAGATATTTTAGATTCAGAAGTTCAAATGGACTGTGTCACAATTTACCTATCTAAGGCTTTTGATACCATAGATCAAGGAAGGCTGCTAACGAAAGTGATTGGACTGGACATAAGATTGGATGGATGGGTGGCTATATTTCTAGAAAACAAAACTCAGTTAACAACGGGGTCCCATAGTGCAATATTAATCGATATTTATGTTTTCTTATGTGTGTAAATTATATGAGGAAGGCACTAGAATCACAGATATGACATTTTGCATACCATGTTATACTGTATAGAGTAGTAAATAAGTTGCAGGATTATAAGCGACTGCAAGAAGTCCTCGACAATGTTGTGAGATGGACAGTGGACAATGGTATGATGGTAAATGAGATGAAATGTCAGGTTGTTTCACGAAAAGGAAAAGTCCTCTCTGTTTTAATTACTGTGTTGATGAGGTGAAATTTCCTCACGGGAATTACTGTAAGTACCTAGGTGTTAATATAAGGAAAGAAAGATCTTCAACGGGGTGGTTACATAAACGAGATTGTAAATGAAGGTTACAAATCTCTTCATATTGTTATGAGGGTATTTAGGGGTTATATTAAAGATTTGAGTGAGAGGGCATATGAGTCTCTGGTAAGACCACAATTAGAGTATGATTCCAGAGTATGGAATCCTCACAGGGAGTACTTGATTAGAGAACTAGAAAAAATCCAAAGAAAAGCAGCTCGATTCGTTCTGGGTGATTTTCGACAAAAAAAGAAGCGTTACGGAAATGTTGTGAAGTTGGACTGGAAAGACTTGGGAGAAAGGAGACGAGCTACTCGACTAAGCGGTATGCTCCGTGGTGTCACTGGAGAGATGGCATGGAATGACATTAGTAGACAAATACGTCCGAGTGGTGATAGGAAAGGGTGATAGACACAAAGCTGAAAATTACAGGCCAGTCACATTGACATGCATTATTCTTTATGATTATATAAGACATGTTTGCAAAATTAATGACTGGTTTGATAGAAGGCAGTTTGGGTTTAGGAAAGGTTATTCCACTGAAGCCCAACTTGTAGGATTCCAGCAAGATATAGCAGATATCCTGGATTCAGGAGGTCAGTTGGACTGTATCGTGATTGACCTGTCTAAGGCATTTGATAGGGTAGATCATGGGAGACTACTGGCAAAAATGAGTGCAATTGATCTTGACAAAAGAGTGACTTGATTGGGTGGCTCTGTTTCTAGAAAATAGAACTCAGAGAATTAGAGTGGGCGAAGCTTTATCTGTCACTGTAATAATTAAGAGGGGAATTCCTCAAGGCAGTATTATTGGACCGTTATGTTTTCTTATATACACTGACTTAGCAAATGTCATGGGATAGTCACCTAATAGCGTGTGGGGCCTCCTCTGGCCCTGCGAACTGCAGTGAGACGCCATGAAAGTGAGTCGACAAGTCCCTGGTAGTCCTCCGGACGCGGCTGACACCAAATCGTTCGCAGAGCGGCCGCCAATGCTGGTGTGTTCGTGGGTGCAGGATCCATGGCACGGAGCCTGCGTTCCAGGACATCCCAGATATGCTCGATATGGTTCATATCGGGGCTCCTGGGTGGCCATGGCAGTCGTTGGACCCCCGCTGCATGTTCCTGGGACCATTCCCGGGCGATGTGGCGGTGCGTTATCATCTTGACACACCGCAGAACCGTCTGGGCGCTGGAAGGCCAAAATTGGGTGGAGATGGTCTCCGAGCAGCTCAACATACCGCGTACCATTCAAAGTCTCTTCCAAAACAACTAGGGGGCCCATTCCATACCAGGAAAATGCACCCCAGACCATAACAGAGATACCAGCGCCCTGGACCACACCTTCGAGGCAGGCGGGATCCATCGCTTCATGTGGTCTGCGCCATACACGGTGCCTCCCATCGGCGTGGTGCAGTTGAAATCGTGATTCGTCCGACCACATCACGTTACGCCATTGTTCCAGTGTCCATCCCTGGTGAATGGCGACAAATGCGCGTCGTTGTGCCCGATGACGTTGGGTTAACAGTGGCACCCGTGTGCGGCGCCGGCTCCCATACCCCATAAAACCCATGTTCCTACGGATTGTTAACTGGGAGACGTGTCTAGCAAAGCCTGTGTTGAATTGAGCCGTGATTTGTTGCACGGTTGCCCGTCTGTCACTATTGACAATCCGTCTCAGATGTCGCCGGTCACGGTCATCGAGGGTGGCTGGACGGCCTGTCGTTCATCTGTTGTGGACGGTGTCACCCGCATTCAACCATTCACGTTACACCCTGAACATGGTTGATCGTGTGAAGCCGAATTCCCGCATCACTTCCGAAATCGCACTTTCCATCGGTCGGGCACCGACCACCATACCCCGTTCGAACGGTGTCACCTCACGACGACGTTCCATGTTACACCTGTCACATGTACAGCCAATGCTCACAAGGTCTCCTATACAACTGCCGCTAGCACAGGGGGCGTGTAGCACGCAGACAACACACCTGCGCATCAGTGCTCCGCTATCCCATGACATTTGCTCTCAGTGTATATCAGTGATATGTGTAAAGAAGTGGAATCAGAGATAAGGCTTTTCGCAGATGATGTTATTTTGTACAGAGTAATAAATAAGTTACAAGATTGTGTGCGACTGCAAAATGACCTCGATAATGTTGTGAGATGGACAGTAGGCAATGGTATGTTAAACGGGGATAAAAGTCAGGTTGCGAGTTTCACAAATAGTAAAAGTCCTCTCAGTTTTAATTACTGCGTTGATGGGGTGAAAGTTCCCTTTAGGGATCATTGTAAATACCTAGGTATTAATATAAGGAAAGATCTTCATTGGGGTAATCACATAAATATGATTGTAAATAAAGTGTACAGATCTCTGCACATGGTTATGAGAGTATTTAGGGGCTGTAGTAAGGATGTAAAGGAGAGAGCATATTTGTCTCTGGTGAGACCCCAACTAGAGTATGGTTCCAGTGTATGGGACCCTCACCTGGATTACTTGATTCAGGAACTGGAAAGAATCCAAAGAAATACAGCTCGATTTGTTCTGGGCGATTTCCGATAAAAGAGTAGCGTTACAAAAATGTTGCAAAGTTTGGGCTGGGAAGACTTGTGAAAAAGGAGACGAGCTGCTCGACTAAGTGGTATGTTCCGAGCTGTCAGTGGAGAGATGGCGTGGGAGGACATAAGTAGACGAATAAGTTTGGATGGTGTGTTTAAAAGTAGGAAAGATCATAATATGAAGATAAAGTTGGAATTCAAGAGGACAAATTGGGGCAAATATTCGTTGATTGGAATAACTTACCAAGGGAGATATTCAATAAATTTCCAATTTCTTTGCAATCATTTAAGAAAAGGCTAGGAAAACAACAGATAGGGAATCTGCCACCTGGGCGACTACCCTAAATGCAGATCAGTAGTGACTGATATGTTGATAGTGATTGATGTGGTGTTTAAAGTAGAAAATATCACAATATGAACATAAAGTTGAAATTCAAGAGGAAAGTGGGGCAAGCATTGGTTTATAGGAAGAGGGATTGGAATAATTTACCAAGGGAGATGTTCGATAAATTTCCAAACTCTTTGAAATTATTTAAGAGTAGATAAACAACTGATAAGATATCTGCCGCCTGGGCAAATGCTGGTGATAACTTTTAAGTTAGTTACTTACAAGTACACTTTGTGAATCCTCTTTCGGCACTCTTTTCTGCAAACGTTTCTGTAAAGTATCAAAAAAGAAATATATCTAGTGGGCCCCTACTTTAATCTACAGTGAATTCTTTATATACCAATACTGCCCTGAAAACAAAAAAATTTCGGGAGGAAAGCTGTGCTTTGCACTGGAGCAAAACAATTTTTTAAGTGATGATAGGTGAGAAAATGAGTAAATCTGAGGAAGACGAAGCCTTTTGCCTCTGATTTATTTGGAAGAGGAGGTCCCATGGTGAGATGACGGGTAGACTGTACATGAATAAGGAGATAACCATCAACCCATTTTATTGGAGGAAACGACGACCATGAGTTAATGGTGATATCATTTTCCACTTTGTCCTGGAAAGGAAGCTTTTTAAACGAAGTCTGTACTTCGCATAAACAGTTATTTCCTTTGCCATACTGGTTGTGACATAAGCGACAACTTGTGAAAGATTTTGCAATAAGAGACCGGGCGAGTTGGCCGTGCGGTTAGAGGCGCGCAGCTGTGAGCTTGCATCCGGGAGATTAGTGGTTTCGAACCCCACTGTCAGCAGCCCTGAAGATGGTTTTCCGTGGTTTCCCCATTTTCACACCAAACAAATCCAAGGACTGTACCTTAATTAAGTCCACGGCCGCTTCCTTCCCATTCCAAGGCCTTTCCTATCCCACCGTCGCCATAAGACCTACCTGTGTCGGTGCGCGTAAAACAAATTGTAAAAAAAAAATGCAATAAGAGATCGCTATAGGAAGTGAACGTTGCATTAATAAGGTACAGCCCTAGCATTTACCTGGTGTGAAAATGGGAAACCACGGAAAACCATCCTCAGGACTGCCAATAATGGTGTTCGAACCCACCATCACCAGAATGCAAGCTCGCAACTACATGATCCAAAACGCGCAGCCAACCCTCTCGATAACTAAGTGAGATTGGTAAACAATGATGGTGTCATCAGGCCTGATTTTCTTAGAGTATGACTCAGTCGTGCTCGATTCGAAATCTCTCTGTACCCGTGCATCTGCCCTGATTTCTGCAATTTATTTTTACCACGTTGAAACAGAGAAGAATACCCTATTACAAGAGGCTCATGCTTTAACTTCTTTTATTACTTAATCATTATGAAAGTAATTTCCGGCTCCATGGCTAAATGGTTAGAGTGCTGGTCTTTTGTCACAGGGGTCCCGAGTTCTATTTCCGGCAGGGTCGGTAATTTAACCATAATTGGTAATTCCGCTGGCACGGGGACTGGGTGTATGTGTCATCGTCTTCATCATCATTTCATCCTCATCACGACGCATGGGTCGCCTACGGGTGTCAAATCAAAAGACCTGCCTCTGGTGAAC
This sequence comes from Anabrus simplex, assembly GCF_040414725.1. Classification (NCBI taxonomy): domain Eukaryota; kingdom Metazoa; phylum Arthropoda; class Insecta; order Orthoptera; family Tettigoniidae; genus Anabrus; species Anabrus simplex. The sequence continues at coordinate 350,310,835 of NC_090265.1, read as the reverse complement.
CGAACATGTCCTCGGACACTCTCGGCACAAAAAGTCATACGCCATTTCACTTTCATGAAAGTAACTCTTCTTTTTGTGTGTGAATGGAAGCCGTTCTGAAAAAGGGGGGGGGGGTGATACTCGTTACTTGTTCTCGAATAATAATATTACTTGTCTCGTGCTTCATTATGAAAACACAGAGTTATTTGCATCTTGACAAGAACTTATCTATCGAGCTCGATAGCTGCAGTCGCTTAAGTGCGGCCAGTATCTAGTATTCGGGAGATAGTGGGTTCGAACCCCACTGTCGGCAGCCCTGAAGATGGTTTTCCGTGGTTTCCCATTTTCACACCAGGCAAATGCTGGGGCTTAATGGCCTTAATTAAGGCCACGGACGCTTCCTTCCCAGTCCTAGCCCTTTCCTGTCCCATCGTCGCCATAAGATGTATCTGTGTCGTTGCGACGTAAAGCCAATAACAGAAAAAGAAAGAAAGAAAGAAAGAAAGAAAGAAAGAAAGAAAGAAAGAAAGAAAGAACTTATCTAATTGCAACAGTTGCTCGGATTGTGTTTGATGTAAAGGTTTCTCACTATAACCAAACAGTCGAACTTTAAAAGTTTGTAGTTATTGCAACTCGGTTGTTCTCCATTACTAGCACCGTTAAGTGAACGTTAATCATCACCGATCTGCCTAAGTGGCAGATTCCCTAATATTTGTTTACCTAGTCTTTTCTTAAATAAGTTTGAAATATATTGAAGATCTCCCTTAGCAAATTATTCCAATCCCTAATTTATCTTTCTATGAGCGAATATTTGCTACAATTTTGCCCTCTTGAATTCCAATTTTATCGTCTCTACCTCAGTAAATTATTCCAATCCCTAATTCCTCTTTCTATAAAGTACTAGCTGTTACCCACGGCTTCGCTCGCGAGGATTTGGTAAGTTGATACAAATTAATTGTTCTTCGGTACTGCACTAATAATAATGGCGTATGGCCTCCGGAGAGACCTGGTGCAGGTCTTTTTCTAGTAGACGGCCTATTAGGCAACCTGCATATCTGCGAAGATGAGGGCTCTACCTAGGATGATTTCTAATGTTGAATACGCCACACACACCCATCCCCCGAGCCATTGGAATTAACCAGTTAAGGTTAAAATCCCCGGCCCGGCCGGGAATTGAACCCGGGACCCTCTAAACCTAAGTCCAGTACGTTGAACATTCAGCCAACGAGTCGGACGGTACTGCACTAAGATATTATCTGAAAGTCCCTATAAGTATAAAGTATAAAAGTATAAGTGCGGTTAGGGGCGCGCAGCTGTGAGCTCGCATTCGGGAGATGGTGGGTTCGAACCCCACTGTCGGCAGCCCTGAAGATGGGTTTCAGTGGTTTCCCATTCACACCAGGCAAATGCTGGGCTGTACCTTAATTAAGGCCACGGTCGTTTCCTTCCCATTCCCAGGTCTTTCCTGCCCCATCGTCGCCATAAGACCTATCTGTATCGGTACGATGCAAAAAAAAAAAAAAAAAAAAAAAACTCCAATTTTGGGATTATTCTGCGACTCCATACTCATTCGAATGTTACAAAATAAGTGTTATTCGTATATTTTAGAATATTAGAACCACACTCCATTGTGAAACTCCCACACAGAAGTAAGAAATGTCACCTCAGGGGCGCTTTACTTCTTAAGACGGTCGGTAAAACTTACAACTCGTAAAATTAGAGAATGTAGGTTTTAAAACGTACGCACATGAAGGATATTCTTGATATTTAGTCTGGATAGTGTCACGGTTGTGCCGGCCCCGTGGTGTAGGGGTAGCGTGCCTGCCTCTTACCCGGAAGCCCCGGGTTCGATTCCCGGCCAGGTCAGGGATTTTTACCTGGACCTGAGGCCTGGTTCGAGGTCCACTCAGCCTACGTGATTAGAATTGAGGAGCTATCTGATGGTGAGATAGCGGCCCCGGTCTAGAAAGCCAAGAATAACGGCCGAGAGGATTCGTCGTGCTGATACACGACACCTCGTAATCTGCAGGCCTTCGGGCTGAGCAGCGGTCACTTGGTAGGCCAAGGCCCTTCAAGGGCTGTAGTGCCATGGGGTTTGGTTTGGTTTGGTTGGAAGAGGGAATTGATTTTGTGTCATAGGGTTTTAATATTGAGGTCATCAGCGTAAAGAGAAGAAAGTGACTCGAATTTACGGAAAGTGAAGATGTTAGGGTACGAAAGATTGAAGAGGCATGTGGATATTTGAAAAGAAATGCTCGTAAAGTCGACCAAGGAACAATAGAAAATAATTATGAAAGAGAGAAATCCGGGACAAGTGAACAGAATAAATATTAGATTCAGCTCGATAGGAAATGGATTTGTGATGTTTACATAATGCATGCAACTTTCTTGTGTCTGAAATGGGGAAATTAGGATATCGTCGCTACACTTCTCTGGAGAAATTCTGGAAATATCCAGGAAAATATTAAGGATGGCCTACGAACCCCCGACTGCACTGAACTAATATTTGTCATTTCCACATCATTATGCTCTTCAAGAGCTGTCGACTCATTGGCTGAATGGTCAGCGTTGAGGCCTTCGGTTCAGAGTGTTCCAGGTTCGATTCCCGGCCGTGTCGGGGGTTTTAATCGCCTTTGATTAATTCTTCTGGCACTTTACTCTTCATATTCAGACAGCACACTACACTACCAACCACCACAGAAATAGTGATTACATCCCTCCAAATAGGGTTGGCGTCAGGAAGGGCATCCGCCCGTAAAACAGGGCCAAATCCGTATGTGCTACACAGATCACACCCGCGACCCTACAGCTGTGCGAAAAAGCGTTATAAAAAGAAAAGAAGAAGCTCAATAGGAGCTATTTTAAGTTTCATAGTCTCCGAAGTTAAGAAAGCACCTTGCATGCTGTGGCTTTTCGAAGAAAGCCGTGATCTTACAATCTGTTGAACCCGAATTGGTAACTGACAGTTCTGGTTGAAGAAAGGATCATGAGTCAGCTGACGCCTTCTGACGTATCTCGGTGACATCATTGTCTGGCCCACTTCATTCTGAATGTGGCAGCTGAACTATTTTCATCGTAAAACAAGTTAGTGTAGTGGGCGAGAGAACTTAGAACAGCTGTGTATTTTGAAGCCGTATTACATCGATACCATGATCCTTGAATCGCTGCTGAGTTTCATCAATCAGTAGACCCATGCCCTCTACTACCGCAGTCATAGTAGAGGGCGATGGTAGACCTAACTGTCTGCAGTACTTGATCCTGTATTGAAGAAAGTATAAAAGTCCTGTAGTCTAAATGCTTGCCCATTAACGGCCATATTAACAAATGCGACAATGTAAGATTTCTATGTCAAAAACCAGGGTCCGCGCGCCAATATAGGCAAAATAAGTTAAACAATTCATAACGAATCTGCCACCTGGGCGGCAGTCCTAGCTGCATATCGGTGATGATTGATCTGATTGAACTAGGCAATCGCTTAGGGTGCCAGAATCGGGATGGGGAGGTATTGCCTGGATTTTTAATACATTTCATGTTTTCTTAAAATTTTTATTTACAACTCGTCATTATTTAAATTAATGATGTCAAGAATATAATATTGCACAACTATTAAATTAATATTCATCAACAATTACATAATATTAATGTGCATCAACCATTTTCTGTTCCTGTAAATATAACAAATATGCAAAACAAGAAAATTCATTTAAGTTTCATATCTTCGCTGCGCGAACAGTACTGCGTATCTGACAATGCTCTTCTTATCCATTATTTTCCATAAGACTGGCCACGCCTCCCAGCGACATACGGATATGCAGTCCATCGGAACAATTTTCGTTGAGTTCATTTTCCTATGCTCAGTAGCGGCGATTGGGAATTAGAAGTGGGAGGGGGAGGCAAAATATGTACAGACAGTAACCATTTTTTTCTTTTACAATTTGTTTTACATCGCATCGACACAGATAGGTCTTACGGTGACGATGGGATAGGAAAGGCTTAGGAGTGGAAAGGAAGCGGCCGTGGCCTAAATTAAGGTACAGCCCCAGCATTTGCCTGGTGTGAAAATGGGAAACCACGAAAGACCATCTTCAGGGCTGCCGACAGTGGGGGTCGAACCCACTATCTCCCGGATGCAAGCTCACAGCCGCGCCCCCTAACCGCACGGCCAACTGGCCCGGTAAAAAAAAGTACCTGGGTTTGTAGGATGTAGCATGGGGGGGGGGAGGGTATATACGTCAAATCTGAAAAAAAAAAAAAAAAAAAAAAAAGCTACAAAGTGGTAAGTTTTTTGATGCTCTCTGAGCGAATTTCGACAGAGAGGTAAAGGTTGACAGTTTACCAACTTAAGTGCGGTAATAACTCAATAGTTTGTTGAGATTTTGATTCAATGCTACACAGTGAACTTTCACCAAAGGAGCAACATTACACATGTATTGCGCTTAAATAAAGGTACGGCGAGATAATACAATAAAAAATAATTTAGTATTTGACTACGCACTAAGAAACTTCTTTTTGCTAGTTTTTTACGTCGCACCGACACAGATAGATCTTACGGCGACGATGGGACAGGAAAGGGCTAGGAGTGGTAAGGACGCGACCGTGGCCTTAATTAAGGTACAGCCCCAGCATTTGCCTGGTGTGAAAATGGGAAACCACGGCCATTTTCAAGACTGCCGACAGCACTAAGAAACTAACGGACACTAAAGAGACTGCCAGACTAACGAATCCGCGCGCCAAGCGGATGAATCATACGTCAGTGTCCATGATCTTGGCAAACAAATGTACCCCTGCTACCCTTCCTCACAGCACATGCAAAGTCTCCACTATTTGCTGTGGCGTTATACAAATCGGTTAGCCACGGCGAATGGCATTTTGCGCGTATTTCCGCTAATACTTTTGTTATTTAAAGAAAATAAAGGAAAGAACTAGCTGATAAGACAACAGAGCTTGTACAATTTTTTTTAATACTTCCTATAATTCATAGTTTCAGCCGGCTAAAATGGAATAAAAATGTAACGTTTCCTCTACAAAGTGGGGGGGGGGGGTCAGTTGCTTGCCCCCCCCCCCCCACCTTAAACGCCCCTACTGCCTATGCTTATGTGCAAAGGAAAATGAACCTTACCGTACCGCACTGCAGGAATGTTCTGTATGTTTGCATGACGTATTTAGGTCTATGCACTTGTGCAATATTATGTACAAAGGTTAATTTTCCTTTACTACAAGGTCATAGGAAAATGAACACAACGAAATTTTTTCTAATGGACTGCATATCCATATGTGGCTGGGAGGCGTGACCAGTCTTAAGGAAAATCTGTATTATATAAAATAACATGTCCTGACTGACTGACTGATTCATCATCGCCGAGCCAAAACTACTGGACACAAAGAAATGAAATTTTGGGATACATTTATATTAGGGTGTAGGTGCTCGCTAAGAGAGTATTTTTTGGATATTCCATCGCAAAAGGGGCTGAAAAGAGGAGTGAATTTTAAAATGAGGATATCTATATCTAAAAACTTGAAAGTTTACAGACGTAAAAATTGGCATTTGGAATCTTCTTTAAAAATAAACACGTATTTTTTTGTTTTCCTAAAATCCCATAGGGGGGGGGGGTATGAAAAAATGAGGAAAAGGGGTTGATTACCTTTTATGAGGATACTTATATCTCAAAAACTGAACATGTTACAGACATGAAAATTGATATTTGGAATCTCCTTTGAAAATTTAAAAAAACACGTATTTTTGTGTTTTTGGAAAATTAAATGACTAGGGGGTGAACAGGAGTGAGAAACAGGTGAATTAAAAAAAGACTATTATGTGAAAATTATCTCAGACACGCAACATATTACAGACTTGAAAATTGGTATTTGGAATCTCCTATAAAAGTTAAGGGGGACTTAAGGGGAACTGAAAAAAGAGGGTGAGTTTTTAAAATGAGCATATCAACAGTATATCTAAAAAAACATATTACAGACGTGAAAATTGGTATTTTAATCTCTTTTAAAATATTAAATATTAAATATTTTTGTTTTCGGAAAATCCACTTAAGGGGGGTGAAATAATTGAAAAATTAGTTTAATTCTTTGTATGTGGATACTTATAAGTCAAAAACTAAAGACATTGCAGATGTGAAAATTGGTATTCGAAATCTCCTTTAAAAATAAAGAAACACGTATTCTTCAGTTTTCGGAAAATCCATTTCACGGGGAAGGGGGGTGAAAGAATTGAAAAATGAGGTGAATTATTTGCATGAGAATACTTATATCTAAAAAACTAAAGATGTACAAACGTAAAAAATTGGTATTTGGAATCTCCTTTAAAAATAAAGAAACACGCGTTTTGGTGGGGGTGGGGGGAGGGAGGAATCAACTTGGTGGGGGGATGAAAACGAAGTTGAATTCTTTTAATGAGGATACATATATCTCAAAACCTGAAGATGTTACAGTCGTGATAATTGGTATTTGGAAGATTCTTTATAAATAAAGAAACATGTATTTTTTGTTTTCCGAAAAATCACTTAGGGGAGAGGGTGAAAAGAAATGAAAAATTGAATTCTTTTTATGGAGAAAATTATATCTCAAAACTGAGGTTACATACTTGAAAATTTATATTTGGAATCTCCTTTAAAAATAAAGAAACAAGCATTTTTGGTGGGAGGGGAGAATGAACTTAAGGGGCAGGGGTTGGGAGAGGTGAAAAAGGAGTTGAATTATTTTTATGAGGACACTTATATCTCAAAAACTTAAGACGTTACAGGCATGAACACTTGTATTTGGAATCTCTTTTCAAAGTAAAGAAACATGAATTCTTTTGTCTTCGGAAAATCCACTTAATAGAAAAATGAGTTATTTGTATGAGGATACTTATATCTCAAAAGTTAAAGATGTTACAGATGTGATAATTGGTATTTCTAATCTCCTTCAAAAATAAAGAAACACGTATTTCGGGGAGGGGGGGGTGAATCAACTTGCGAGGAGGGGGGCAGTGAAAAAGGAGTTTAATTATATTCATGAGATGTTACAGTCGTGATAATTGGTATTTGAAAGCTCCTTTATAAATAAAGAAACGTATTTTTTGTTTTCGGAAAATTCACTTAAGGGGGCAGGGTGAAAGGAAGTGAAAAAATTGATTTCTTTTTATGCAAAAACTTCAAAAACTGGGGTTTAAGACGTGAAAATTTATATTTGGAATCTCCTTTAAAAAAACCCTCACTTTTGGTGGGGGAGGGGAATCAACTTAAGGGACGGGGGCGGGATGGGGTGATAAAGGAGTTGAATTATTTTTATGAGGACACTTATATCTTAAATGAAGATGTCACAGGCATGAACATTTGCTTTGGAATCTCCTTTCAAGGTAAAGAAAAACGTATTATTTTATCTTCGGAAAATCCACTTAAGGGGCCGGGGTGAATGAATTAAAATATTAGTTGAGGTCTTTGTATGAAGTTACTTATCTCAAAAAACATTAATATGTTAAAGACGTGAAAATTGGTATTTGGAATCTCTTTAAAAATAAAGAAACACACATTTTTGGGAGAGGGAATCAACTTGGGAGGAGGGGGCAGTGAAAAAGGAGTTGAACTATTTTTATGAGGATACATATATCTCAAAAACTGAAGAAATTACAGTCATGATAACTGATATTTGGAAGCTCCTTTATAAATAAAGAAACAAGTATGTTTTGTTTTCGGAAAATTCACTCTTAAGGGGAGAGTGTGAAAGAATGTGAAAAAATTGAACTTTTTATGGAGAAACTTATATCTCAAAAATTGAAGGTTACAGACGTGAAAATTGGTATTTAGAATCTCCTTTAAAAATAAAGAAACACGCACTTTTGAGGGTGGAGGTGGGGGTGGGGTGGGAAATTAACTTAACGGGAGGGGTGGGGGTGGAAAAGGAGTTGAATTCTTTTTATGAGGATACTTATATCTCAAAAACTGAAGATGTTACAGACGTGAAAATTGGTATTTGGAATCTCCTTTAAAAATAAAGAAACACGTACTTTTTGTTTTCGGAAAAAGCGACTCAGGGGCGATGTTGAAAATAAGTAAAGAAGGAGTTGAATTATGTTTATGAGGATAGTTACATCTTAAACACTGAAGCTGTTACAGACGTGAAAGTTGGTATTTTGAATTTCCTTTAAAAATAAACAAACACGTATTTCTTTTCGGAAAGTCCGCTAAAGGGGGGAGAGGGGTAGAAGGAAGTGAAGAAGTTGAATTCATTTTATGAGGATACATATATCTCAAAAACTCAGGGTGTTACAGACGTACAGATGTGAAAACTGGTATTTGGGATCTACTTTAAAAATAATGAAACACGTATTTTTTTGTTTTCGGAAAATCCACTTAAGGGGCTGAAAATAATTGAAAAAGCGAGTGAATTTTTAAAATGAGTACCGGTATATCTACAGTATGTGTCAAAAACTTAACATGTTACAGACAAGAAACTTGATATTTGGAAATTCATTTAAAAATACAGGAACATGTGCCTCTTTTTTTTCGGAAAAGACACTTAACGGGGGTGAAAAGAAATGAAAAATGAGTTGAATATTTTTAGGATACTTATATCTCAAAAACTGAAGATGTTACAGGCGTGAAAATTGGTATTTGAAATCTCCTTTAAAAAAAAGAAACATGTATATTTTGTTTTTGGAAAATACGCTTAGATGGAGGTGGGGGAAGGACTGATAAAGGGGTTGAATTCTTTTTATGGGAATACTTATATCTCAATTACTGAAGATGTTACAGACGTGAAAATTGGTATTTGAAATCTCCTTTAAAAATAAAGAAACACGTATTTAATTTTTCGACTTGAGAGAAGACTGTTTTCACATGTAGGCCTACAGTTCTATATCGCATGGTCGTCTTAGCCCCAGAAGGTAATACCACAAACGTGGTTTACAAAGAGTTTCTGCGGTAGATGAAACTCAATTTTTCGGTGAATTTGTATACTTTAAGGATTTTCAGATAATGTGTCAGTACAGTGCCGAGGAACGATTACTTTTATCGAATTACGAAATCCACGCGAGCGAAGCTGCGCGTAACTGCTAGTAGATAGATAGATAATGCCTTTATTGGTGGCGAAGTTAGGGCTCAAGGCCATCTCTTACACTTAACCACTAGATGAGTATACATATACATAACTTATAATTTCGAATACAAATAAAACAAATAATACTAATAGCAATAATAATAATAATAATAATAATAATAATAATAATAATAATAATAATAATAATAATAATAATAATAATGAAAGAATCCTTAATTTTAAAATACACAAAATAACGTACACTTAAATTATGTAACTGCAGTAATCCATTCATTCATCCCATTCATTCCTTCATTCACTCAACAATTATCCAGCAAGTCAGCGGGATCTACCCAGCAAATGCTCCCGGCAAGCCACTTTAAAGTTGCGATAAGAAGGATTTTCTCTAATGTTCGCAGGTAGCGAATTCGATGACCTAGACACAGAGATTATGAAGGAGCGGTTGTACACAGCAGTGCGGTTTATAGGTATGGCAAGAGAGGAACCAGATCTTGTATTGTGTTCATGATAGGATAGGCTGAGAAATGATATAATGGATGCAGAAATTTTCTCACGGCACTGGAGTGTGTATCGTAGAGATAGGATAGGAAGGGTGGGAGGGGGAGTGTTCATTCTGGTGAAAGAAGAATTTGTAAGCTACGAAAAAGTTAAAGATGAGACACATGAAATTCTAGGTGTAAGGCTCATTTCTAAAGATAATAGGCAGCTTGATATATTTGGAGTGTACAGATCGGGAAAGGGTAGCACTGACGCGGATTCGGAATTATTTGATAGGATAGTCAGCTATGTGGGAAACGACATGGAAAGAAATGTGATTGTAGCGGGAGATCTGAATTTACAAGATGTCGATTGGGAAGGAAATGTGAACGACAGGAAGCATGACCAACAAATGGCAAATAAGTTAATATGGGAAGGACAGCTGATTCAGAAAGTGATGGAACCAACCAGAGGGAAAAATATCCTGGATGTGGTGCTGATAAAACCAGATGAGCTCTATAGGGAAACTGAAGTAATAGATGGTATTAGTGATCATGAAGCTGTTTTTGTGGTAGTTAAAAATAAATGTGATAGAAAGGAAGGTCTTAAAAGTAGGACTGTTAGGCAGTACCATATGGCTGATAAAGCAGGCATGAGGCAGTTTCTAAAAAGTAACTATGATCGGTGGAAAACGGTAAATAAAAATGTAAACAGACTCTGGGATGGGTTTAAAGAAATTGTTGAGGAATGCGAAAACAGGTTTGTACCATTAAGGGTGGTAAGGAATGGTAAAGACCCACCTTATTATAATAGAGAAATAAAGAGACTAAGAAGGAGGTGCAGACTGGAAAGAAATAGAGTTAGAAATGGCTGTGGAAGTAAGGAGAAATTGAAGGAACTTACTAGAAAATTGAATCTAGCAAAGAAGGCAGCTAAGGATAACATGATGGCAAGCATAATTGGCAGTCATACGAATTTTAGTGAAAAATGGAAGGGTATGTATAGGTATTTTAAGGCAGAAACAGGTTCCAAGAAGGACATTCCAGGAATAATTAATGAACAAGGGGAGTGTGTATGCGAGGATCTTCAAAAGGCAGAAGTATTCAGTCAGCAGTATGTAAAGATTGTTGGTTACAAGGATAATGTCCAGATAGAGGAGGAAACTAAGGCCAAAGAAGTAATAAAATTTACATATGATAACAATGACATTCACAATAAAATACAAAAGTTGAAAACTAGAAAAGCGGTTGGAATTGATAAGATTTCTGGGGATATACTAAAGACAATGGGTTGGGATATAGTACCATATCTGAAGTACTTGTTTGATTATTGTTTGGTCGGAGGAGCTATACCAGATGAATGGAGAGTTGCTATAGTAGCCCCTGTGTATAAAGGAAAGGGTGATAGACATAAAGCTGAAAATTACAGGCCGGTAAGTTTGACATGCATTGTATGTAAGCTTTGGGAAGGCATTATTTCTTATTATATTAGACATGTTTGTGAAATTAATAACTGGTTCGATAGAAGGCAATTCGGTTTTAGGAAAGGTTATTCCACTGAAGCTCAACTTGTAGGATTCCAGCAAGATGTAGCAGATATCTTGGATTCTGGAGGTCAAATGGACTGTATCGTGATTGACCTGTCTAAAGCATTTGATAGGGTGGATCATGGGAGACTACTGGCAAAAATGAGTGCAATTGGACTAGACAAAAGAGTGACTGAATGGGTTGCTATATTTCTAGAAAATAGATCTCAGAGAATTAGAGTAGGTGAAGCTTTATCTGACCCTGTAATAATTAAGAAGGGAATTCCTCAAGGCAGTATTATCGGACCTTTATGTTTTCTTATATATATAAATGATATGAGTAAAGGAGTGGAATCGGAGGTAAGGCTTTTTGCGGATGATGTTATTCTCTATAGAGTGATAAATAAGTTACAAGATTGTGAGCAACTGCAACGTGACCTCGAAAATGTTGTGAGATGGACAGCAGGCAATGGTATGTTGATAAATGGGGTTAAAAGTCAGGTTGTGAGTTTCACAAATAGGAAAAGTCCTCTCAGTTTTTATTACTGCATTGATGGGGTGAAAGTTCCTTTTGGAGATCATTGTAAGTATCTAGGTGTTAATATAAGGAAAGATCTTCATTGGGGTAATCACATAAATGGGATTGTAAATAAAGGGTACAGATCTCTGCACATGGTTATGAGGGTGTTTAGGGGTTGTAGTAAGGATGTAAAGGAGAGTGCATATAAGTCTCTGGTAAGACCCCCAACTAGAGTATGGTTCCAGTGTATGGGACCCTCACCAGGATTACCTGATTCAAGAACTGGAAAAAATCCAAAGAAAAGCAGCTCGATTTGTTCTGGGTAATTTCCGACAAAAGAGTAGCGTTACAAAAATGTTGCAATCAATCAATACTGATCTGCATTTAGGGCAGTCGCCCAGGTGGCAGATTCCCTATCTGTTGCTTTCCTAGCCTTTTCCGAAATGATTTCAAAGAAATTGGAAATTTATTGAACATCTCCCTTGGTAAGTTATTCCAATCCCTAACTCCCCTTCCTATAAATGAATATTTTCCCCAGTTTGTCCTCTTGAATTCCAACTGTATCTTCATATCGTGATCTTTCCTACTTTTATAAACGCCATTCAGTGTTTGGGTTGGGAAGAATTGAAAGAAAGAAGAAGAGCTGCTCGACTAAGTGGTATGTTAGGCATAGATATCAAGGATAATTTAATAAAAAACACCTATTCAATACTTTCCACGTTTAATGTGGTTATTATCTACTTGATTTTATGTAGACTTATTTGGTCAGGTACATGTTTCACCCATTATTTTGGGCATCTTCAGCCTGTAAACAACCTTTAGGTCAAGGTTTGGGACCTTTTTAACCAATATAAACATACCAATATATACACTATATACAATATATACATTATATACAATATATACAAACATCACCACGCTTTGCAATCAGTCAGTGAGAAAATTAGAATTCTCTATAAACTCCTAATTCTTCGACCCCTTGCCAGCATTTGGAAGCGACATGTGAAGATGGAGATAGGTCTCTTTGATAAATATAACACATCTCCCTTCATTCCTAAAGTCTTCAACTGCCTGAAGTAATTAACTCACCACTCTGCGATCTCCGGTCTCTCAGTTACAGTATGAACTTCACCTTGGGTTGACATTGTTTTCCAACAGCGTGTTGAAGTATGCATTAATTTACGCAAATGTGATGGACTGCACTTCACCATGTCATCCTCTTCTAATGCAGTGCACAGAACTTTTAGAGTATTTTCCATACAGCATGAAATTAATGGATTTTCCTCCTAAGAGCTGCCGTTGTGAAATCAACAGCAATTCGTTTCTTTCATTTTCCCTGTTTGCCAGTCACCCTTGACCTTACTCAACACTCCCTTTTTCATTATAGTTTTCACTAATGTTGTTCCCATGCTTGTGGCTTCTGCAACTGTTTGCACAACATTTAGTTTCAGTCCAAACTCTCTTTTCGTACCTTTCATATGCTCACGTACTCTGTAAAGAATCTCGCATGCCTGCCCTCACAGAGGCCTCCCAGGTTTGGAAAGGACTTTAAAGTCATGTACATTATGTTTCCCAATTGAGTTGAACAATTAACAAGTCTAATAGCTTTTGTTATTTTTAACATTTCACTGACACAAATAGGTCTTATGGTAACAAGGGGATAAGAAAGGGCTAAGACATGGAAGGAAGTGACCATGGCCTTAAATAAGGTGTGAAAATGGGAAATCACAGAAGACCTTCTTCAGGGCTGCCAACAGTGTGGTTTGAACCCACTATCTCCTGAATGCAAAGTCTAATAGGTGAACAGTATACAGTTTAAAGTCTACCACAACAAAATACACTGACTGACAGAGCAAATGCAACACCAAGAAGGAGTGGTCAGAACTTTATGCCAATTGCAGGGTAGACTGACGTCACTGAGGTATGCTCATGATGTGAAATGCGCCGCTGTGCTGCGCACGTAGCGAACGATAAATGGGACACGGCGTTGGCGAATGGCCCACTTCGTACCGTGATTTCTCAGCCGACAGTCATTGTAGAACGTGTTGTCGTGTGCCACAGGACACGTGTATAGCTAAGAATGCCAGGCCGCCGTCAACGGAGGCATTTCCAGCAGACAGACGACTTTACGAGGGGTATGGTGATCGGGCTGAGAAGGGCAGGTTGGTCGCTTCGTCAAATCGCAGCCGATACCCATAGGGATGTGTCCACTGTGCAGCGCCTGTGGCGAAGATGGTTGGCACAGGGACATGCGGCACGTGCGACGGGTCCAGGCGCAGCCCGAGTGACGTCAGCGCGCGAGGATCGGCGCATCCGCTGCCAAGCGGTGGCAGCCCCGCACGCCACGTCAACCGCCATTCTTCAGCATGTGCAAGACACCCTGGCTGTTCCAATATCGACCAGAACAATTTCCCGTCGATTGGTTGAAGGAGGCCTGCACTCCCGGCGTCCGCTCAGAAGACTACCATTGACTCCACAGCATAGACGTGCACGCCTGGCATGGTGCCGGGCTAGAGTGACTTGGATGAGGGAATGGCGGAACGTCGTGTTCTCCGATGAGTCACGCTTCTGTTCTGTCAGTGATAGTCACCGCAGACGAGTGTGGCGTCGGCGTGGAGAAAGGTCAAATCCGGCAGTAACTGTGGAGCGCCCTACCGCTAGACAACGCGGCATCATGGTTTGGGGCGCTATTGCGTATGATTCCACGTCACCTCTAGTGCGTATTCAAGGCACGTTAAATGCCCACCGCTACGTGCAGCATGTGCTGCGGCCGGTGGCACTCCCGTACCTTCAGGGGCTGCCCAATGCTCTGTTTCAGCAGGATAATGCCCGCCCACACACTGCTCGCATCTCCCAACAGGCTCTACGAGGTGTACAGATGCTTCCGTGGCCAGCGTACTCTCCGGATCTCTCACCAATCGAACACGTGTGGGATCTCATTGGACGCCGTTTGCAAACTCTGCCCCAGCCTCGTACGGACGACCAACTGTGGCAAATGGTTGACAGAGAATGGAAACCATCCCTCAGGACACCATCCGCACTTTTATTGACTCTGTACCTCGACGTGTTTCTGCGTGCATCGCCGCTCGTGGTGGTCCTACATCCTACTGAGTCGATGCCGTGCGCATTGTGTAACCTGCATATCGGTTTGAAATAAACATCAATTATTCGTCCGTGCCGTCTCTGTTTTTTCCCCAACTTTCATCCCTTTCGAACCACTCCTTCTTGGTGTTGCATTTGCTCTGTCAGTCAGTGTATAAACTTATATCATTACCAAACCAAAATATAGACCTAAACATGTGTATTGAAACTGTGCAAGGAAGTAACTTTACCTATCAGCAAGCAAGGAGTCTATCAATCATCCAACTCAACACACTCTAATGTCAGCTTAGCATAATGTGTACACAAAGACTGGGCAGCGGGAAGAATGGGAGATGAGGCAGACCCCCTCCCTTGCCCCTTACCACATGCACAGCAGTGGCATATACTGAGGGCTACCAAGGCTATCGGTGAAGCCCAAACCTCAAATGAGAACGATGGAAATCTAAAGCACATTTTAATGTAAGCATTTGACACATTGTTCCATTTACAAAACTTCAAAGCAATGAGAAAAAACGTCGCACATATTTCTGAGAGCAAGGCATCAGAGAGTGATCTTGCAGCCCAGACTCTGCGTCCCTCTCTCCTCGACTAACCTCATGTGGCTTGCTGATGTATGCCCGATAGGTGCGGGGACCAGGGGGATAGGTGTGCTAGGCTTCGGTCTATCAGATCGCCACTGCTAACTAACAGCCATGCATTCCTCATCGTATATACTTCCTCACCTTATACTCATAGATAACAGAGTGCTGACATTTCACTCCCGTTACGTCTACATCCTTGTAAGAAGACACTACAGGGCTGCTGTTATAAGAGTAATATAGTTTTCTTTTTATAGGTAGATCTGCTAAAATGAAATGCAATCTTTCAGGTGTATTGTTCTCTTTTGTTGGTTGGAATCGAACCCGTGATCATGGGTCGGACAGCACAACTGATCTCCCGAGGAAGTTAATAAACCAGTGAACGATATGTATGACCTCTGCTAATGCTGTAAAATTCAAAATTGTTATTTAATAATAATAATAATAATAATAATAATAATAATAATAATAATAATAATAATAATAATAATCATAATAATAATAATGTTGCATGGCATCTGTGTAGGATTGGTGGTGACCTAATGAGGATGAAATGAATGACGAAGACGTCATAAACAAAAGTCCCCAAGCCAGGGGATTTAACAGTACGAGGGGGTTGATTCTGAGAACTGAACCGGGGCCATCGGACCAAAGGCAAGCATTCTATCCATTTAACCACAAAACCGGACTTTAATTTTCTAAACCTTAGGCTACCATCTCCACTGATCGGGTTTTGAATATTGACAGTAGCCGAGGCCAGGACGGTAGCTTCTGAAACAGCCTTGACAACGCAGCAGGCTACTCAGTTGGCTATTGGCTGCAGCTCAAAACTTTTAAAAGGCTTGGCATTTACTAAATCAACTATTGAAAAGGGGTAACCTAAGTCAAGTGGTAGCCCACATCTTGGACTCAGCGTACACCACTGATGCACAGGACACTTACTAAATATTTGGACTATAGCGGGACATAAATCCAATAACATCATTATTATTAGTGTTGATGTCCACCTTCCTGATGAAGCTGGGAAGCAGGAAAGACCTCACCGGGAGCTTCAAAAGAATGGATAGAGAAGGAGTGGGTCTTAGGAGGAGAGAGCCCATCTATGTGAACATGGTAGTATATGAAAGTGTGGAGACTGCCTTTGTCCTATATGTTTTCATGTTTGTTCCTGTCTCCTCTTTCTGGTGCTTTGTCTTCCTACAGTGACATGTCATGATGTTTATTAATATTCTGTTATTTCTATTCATGCTTTTTATGAGACTAGACTTCCTGATAAGTCTTTCTCTTCTTACAATTTTAGGCCCTGTGGTTTGCTGTAAACTTTGCTATCTTCTGGTGGAACTACACAAATTTCAAGAAAAAACCTCAACACATCTATCTGCGCAGTATGATTGGAGTAAGTGTTGCCACAGAAGTATATCAGATACTTGTTCAGTTGTAATGGTATGCATAAATTATTCTGTTTGGAAATTGGGAACTGTATGTTTACTTGCACACATGGGGGGAGAGAGAGAGAGAGAGAAAGAGAGAGGAAGGGAGAGAAAGGGTAAAATAACAGGATTACCAACAATTATAAAAGAATCATAGAACCTACATCTTCATTGTAGACTGTTATGCCTTTCAGCATTCAGTCTGCTAATCATTAGAAACTGAGTCTAACCATCATTGTCTTGGTCTCCCTCTACTTCTCTTACCCACCCTAACCAAGACCGTTATTCTGTCAGGTAATCTATCCTCCTCCATTCGCCTCACATAACCTCACCACCAAAGCCAGTTTATGCGTACAGCTTCATCGATCAAGTTCATTCTCAACTTGGCCTTTATCTCCTCATTCTGAGTACCCTCCTGCCATTGTTCTCACCTGTTTGTACCAACGATCATTCTCGCTACTTTCATGTCTGGTACTTCTAACTTATGCACAAGGTATCCTGAGTCCACTCAGCTATCATTCCCATACAGCAGAATTGGTCCAGAAACAGACCAGTGTAAATATAGTTTCATCAGGAAGCTTACTTTTTCCTTACAGATACTGTTGATCCTTGGCGAGCTCACTGCATTAGCTTTACTGCACCTTGACTAAATCTCACTTATGCACTACCCTTCTGGGAGAATACACATCCTAAATGCTTGAAATGATCCACTTGTTTGAGTTTTGTATTCCCAACCTGACATTCAGTATTCTTAGGTTTCTTCCTTACTGACATCACTTTAGTCTTGGAAAGGCTAACATTCATATCATACTGTGGGCATACTGACATCACTTTAGTCTTGGAAAGGCTAACATTCATATCATACTGTGGGCCTACTGACATCACTTTAGTCTTGGAAAGGCTAACATTCATATCATACTGTAGGCCTACTGACATCACTGTAGTCTTGGAAAGGCTAACATTCATATCATACTGTGGGCCTACTGACATCACTTTAGTCTTGGAAAGGCTAACATTCATATCATACTGTGGGCCTACTGACATCACTTTAGTCTTGGAAAGGCTAACATTCATATCATACTGTGGGCCTACTGACATCATTGTAGTCTTGGAAAGGCTAACATTCATATCATACTGTGGGCCTACTGACATCACTTTAGTCTTGGAAAGGCTAACATTCATATCATACTGTGGGCCTACTGACATCACGTTAGTCTTGGAAAGGCTAACATTCATATCATACTGTGGGCCTACTGACATCACTTTAGTCTTGGAAAGGCTAACATTCAAGGGCTGTAGTGCCATGGGGTTTGGTTTGGTTTGGTTTATAGAACAGAATAGTGCCATTTGTACTGAAATACATGTCTCCAAATTTTTCACTTATCAAACCATCAGTTTTAGGCATAATGAACTGAGAGTATTCACGATCAAACACACATACAGAAAAATCTGTGCAGTAACTGAGCCCACCTACCTTTCTATCACTCCTTCTCCTTTGGAACCCCCGTGAAGACAATTCTAGTTATTTACAGAAGCAGTTGTCCTTGGCACAAAACCTGACAGTAGCTATTCTAAACTGTCCTTTTGCTTTCTTTGCATCTGTCACTTTCTTTTTCTGTACAGCTTACTCTCATAATTCACACAAATGCACATTTCTAAGGAAGATAATTGTAAGAAATTACAGACAACAATTAGGAGATGTAAAAAAATCCATCTTTGAGATGATTGCAAGCAGGTTTGTGAAAATGGAATAAAAAAGATAAAAATATGACAAAAATACAAAAATTTGCAGGGGAAAATGACAAAAAAAATTTGTAAAAGCCAAAATATGACTTTATATGACTCATGAAAATTGCATAAGTTTAGTTACTATAGATAAAATCATGCTTAACTTCTATTTTCCATGGAAATAATATAAAGAAAAAATGACATGTCATAAACATCTGGGCCCTAGACATTGTTATTAATGGAACAATTTTTTAGTTACCACCTCAATCTTCTACTGTATTTCAAGCACAGTGTACTAGGGAAGGTGGCATCGCCTGTTATTGAATGTGTCTAGGCATATTCTTTAATATTATTTAATATTGTTACTCCTCTCAGTGATAAAGAAATGTTGGTTTTTGCATGGGAACTGAATTCTTGGTTTCAGTTTTCTTGGCAGGTTTAATCCTGGCTTAGTCTGGTGGTATTTGAAGATGCTCAAATACATCATCCCCATGTTGATAGATTTATTTGCATTTAAGAGAACTTCTGTGAGACAAAAATCTCGTACCTCAGCATCTCCAAAAACCGTCAAAATTAGTTAGTGGGATGTAAAAATAATAACATTATTATTATCTTCAGTTTTCTTTACCTCATGGATGTCATCCCTGAAATATGGATTCTATGGATTCTCTCTCTCACCAAAAAAAAAATGCAAATAGAATATTATTATAAAAGATTGTACTTATTCACTTAATTAATTTAATCCTCCAGTATTATGTACAGCACTGAAGTTATCAGAGTGATTCACATGTACGTCTAACTTCTGACGTATTGACATTTAGCCAAAAAGTGCTCTATCATGAAATAAATTCTTGTGCAGGATTATTTCATGCCCAGTGCTCCTTCCTCTGCATCTCTTATTAGGATGAAAGGAATTTTAATGTCTTTGGAAAAATTTTAGACATTTTTACAAGACTTTTGAATTACTTTGCCATTCATATTTAGGACTCTGAAGGTCAAAAATTCAGATTCTGTTGAAAACTATAGTCCTCCATGCCTTTACAAAATGCAGATGCAGTTGGCTATTTATACACTAAAAAACACTGCTTTACCTACATATCTCCATTATAAAATAATGTCCATTATAAATTATAATTATGATCTTATGCTTCCATCTGTTCTAAATGGATATTTAAATATTGTTCATCTTGAGATAAATTAGTGCATTTCTTCTTCAGCGAGGGCTGTGTATTTCCAAAGCAACTGCAGCAATGTTAAACTTGAGCTGCTGTTTGGTGCTGCTTCCTGTATGCAGGTCTGTTAGCTGTGCTCTGCATCACATACTTGGTCGTCTGTCCCGAAGTGCCCTTACCTTCTGGCTTGAGAGGACAAAAGTCATCCATATGGCATGCGCTGTCACCATCGTTATTGCATCAGGTGAGATTACACACAACTATATACACAACTACCACATTGAAAACAAATTTTTTGCATTACGCTCTTATTATCTTCTATTCGTGATACCTCAGATTTTTCCAAATGATTTAATGTTATAATAATGACAACGCATGGGGCAAAGGAGCAATAAAACTGCTTGGTTATCATTCTGAAATTGATAGTGTGTTCTTAATAGAAAAATGTAAGATGCATATAGAGAAAACAGCATAAAAGTAGGCTTGTTCTTGGGCAAAAAGATGTATTACAGATCTTAGTCTAAATATTTCAGTATTATAATTTCTCATACTCATTAAGCTTTGTTATTTTGAAAGATTATTTATTATTTAGAAAGATTAAAATTAATCCAGTAATTGATATTTAGTCTGCAAATTTCTGTGAATGACTAAGCTTCTTTATAACCCACTATTTGCTGCTAGTAATGTGGCCTATTCTTCTTCTATACTTCTTAGTCTCTTTGATCTCCATGTTTTTCGCACCTTTTGTGGCCACGTTCATTTGGCCTCTTAAGCAACCTACCTTCCTCTATTTGTCTCATATGACTTGACTATCTATTCAGACACACAGCCTCATCCAGCATATGTATTGATGTTTTAGTTATAAACACATCTAATATAACATGGTTTAACACCATCAATAAACTATTATTTATTTATTTTTTCCATTTTGTGGCCTTCATTGGACCACTTTAGTTAATTTTTATAAAAAAAGGTTTTTCAGTTTCCTGTCAGCCCAGTACCTCTTCATTCTCTCAGATGTTAACTTTCTTTCTTCATCTAAAATCACCCATCCCATTGTCTTGTCTATTGATCTTGGTCTGTAGTCTGGTTTGTTTGTGAGTTTTGTGATTTTGTCTTTTGTCTGTTTTTTTAAAAATCTTCTCTTGTAACTTGTAGTTCCCTCATACCTTCCTTGATTTCTGTACCATAATCCATCTATTATTGCTCTTCATCATCATCATCATCATCATCATCATCATCATCATCATCATCATCATCATCATCATCATCATCATCATTGTCCCATTCCAGTCACATGGGTGTGGTTATTGTTGCTCTTATTGCTCCATGATTTTTCTGATGATCCTGTTTTCTGGTATTCTGAATAGATGTCCAAAGAATGAGAACCATTTCTTCCTGATTGTGCTCATTACTGGTTCCATTTCCTTGTAGACTGTTTCATTAGAAGCGAGTCTCCAGTGTCCATTTTCTTGGTAGTTATTATTATTATTATTATTATTATTATTATTATTATTATTATTATTATTATTATTATTATTATTATTATTATTATTATTATTATTATTATTATTATTATATATAATTCGCTGGGGCCATCAAAGACCGCGTTAAGTCTTGTTGCATTTGACACTGAACTTGGCCTTCTTTAGAGCCCAAATTTCCCTCATTCTTTGTGAGTGGGCCTGCTTACGCTCCTCTGTCCAAGGGGCACCGTGTCTTCTCTTCGGTTGCTCGTCTCGGTTTAGCCCGTTCGTCAATATTTTCTTGCGGAAGAGATCTCTGTTAAAGGCGTCTTCAGCTGAGATATGTAGCATTTGCAGGTCTTCTTTGGTATTTCTAAACCAGGGAATTGTGGTTTTGGGGTTTGAATCAAAAAAGTGAAAGATTTCTTTAGTTAACTTTCTTCTGTCCATTCTTTTCAGATGACTGTAAAATCGTGCCCGTCTTTTTCTGATTGTGTCGGTAATTTTCTCTATTTTGCTGTAGACTTCCTTGTTGGATCTCTTTTGATGGATTCCATTTCTGTACTTTGATCCCAAGATTCCTCTCACAATTTTGCGTTCTCTTTTCTCCAGTTCTTCAAGGACTCCTTTGTTGGCATTTAGAGACAGGGTTTCGGCTGCATATAGAACTACTGGCTTCAGAACTGTTTCATAGTGACGTATCTTGATGTTTTGGGAAAGGCATTTTTTGTTGTAGATTGTGCGGGATGTTTGGTAGGCTATTTCCAGTTTGCGTACTCGCTCCTGAAGTGCTTCTTTGTCCAGTCCATTTTTCATAATGATCTCACCCAGGTATTTGAATTTGTCTACTCGGGTGATGTCCCCGTATTTTGTATGGAGTTTTGGTGGAGCCTCTTTGATGTTAGTCATTACTTCTGTTTTCTCAAACGATATCTGCAAACCAGTTTGTTCGGCAATTTCCTTTAAAATTTCAACTTGAGCTCTAGCGGTTTCTATGTAGGTTGAGAGAACAGCAATATCATCGGCAAATGCTAAGCAGTCTGTTGCGATCCCCTTGGATTTGGTTCCTATTCTCAATGGACTGTAGTTGGTTTCCTGTAATCTCACCTACCAGGTTCTGATGGTCTTTTCAAGAACACAGTTGAAGAGTATCGGGGATAGCCCATCACCTTGTCGGACTCCTGTTTTGGATTTTGTATCGGTCAGGGTGGCTCTAATTAATGCCAGCAGTTTCAAATCAACTCCAAATTCATTTAAGATGTTTAGCAGGACTTCCCGGTCAATGGAGTCGTACGCTTTCTTAAAGTCCACAAAGACAGACACATACTGCTTGGACCTTAGTGTACAATATCTGATGATCGTTTTGAGATTTTGGATCTGTTCAGCTGTTGAGCGACCTTTTCTGAACCCTCCTTGGTATTCACCTATTTGATGTTCGACTTGTGCTTCCAAACGCTCCAGGATAGCAAGTGATAGAATTTTGTAAGTCACGGGTAGCAAAGATATTCCTCTGTAGTTGTTGATGTTCTTCATGCTGCCTTTTTTGTGTAATGGATGGATCAAAGCTATTTTCCAATCTTCGGGTAGGGTCTCCTTGTTCCAAATTTCTTCTATTTGCTTTTGCAAGATATCAAGTGATTCTTCTGGGGCATATTTCCATAGTTCTGCTACTACTGAGTCTTCCCCCGGCGCTTTGTTATTTTTGAGACGGGCAATGTGGCGCTTGATTTCATCTCTGTCGGGTGGTCTGGAATCTGGGTACCTGAGTAAGGGTTCTTTGGTCTCAGTGGCGCTTTGCGGTTTAGAGCAATTAAGTAAATTCTTGAAGTAATCTGCCAGAATGCTGCAATTTTCTTCATTTGACGTCGCCAGTGTGCCGTCCGTTTGCTCAAAGCATAGAGATGGTGGTTTATAGCCAGTGAGTTTGCGTTTGAAGGCTCTGTAGTACTCTCTGCTTTCATTCTTACTAAAGTTTTGTTCTATCTTTTCAATGAGAGATTTTTCGTATTTACGTTTCTCAGTTCTGAACACCCTAGCTGCTTGGGCACGTTGGGTTTTGTAGGTTTCCCAATCATTTTCTGATTTCGTAGAGTTGTACTGTTTCCACGCATTGAGTCTTTCTTGGAGGACTGATTCACAGGTACTATTCCACCAGGCATGCTTTTTGCTTCTCTTGATTTCTGCAACGTCTTTGGCGGCCTCAACAAGGAGACTTTTGGCGTTGTTAAAGTCACAGTCATTTGGTCTAGCCTTCTCCTGAAACTCCTCGACCCTTTGCCGAAGTTTATCATTGTCGAAGCGTGTGATCTGTTTGGTTGTCTTCCTTGTGTTTGCGGGAATTGGTTTGAATTTGATAAGAGACATATAATGATCTGAGGCCACATTGATGCCTTTCTTTACCTTGACATTCATAATCTCAGGGCTGTTTCTCCTGGAGATCGCAACATGATCAATTTGGAACTCTCCGAGAGCTTGGACGGGAGAACGCCAAGTCATTTGCTTTCTGGGTAGATGGCGAAAGTGGGTCGACATGACCTGCAGGTTGTGATTTTCGCAAATGGTCACCAGTCTTTTGCCGTTGGGATTGGTTCTTTTGTGAGCAGGGTAATTTCCTATAACTTTCTTGTACTTCTGCTCACGATCTAGTTGGGCATTGAAGTCACCCAAAAGAAGCTTGACATGGTGTTTGAGGATTTTGTTCAATTTTTCATCCAGTAGGTCCCAGAAATTATCAACTTCGTCTGGATCAGACTTGTTCTTATCGTTTGTAGGAGCATGTGCGTTAACTAGGGCGTAGGTTTTGTTCGTGCATTTAATTGTGAGTATAGACAATCTGTCATTCACAGGTTCGAAATTTGCAACCGATTTAAGGATCTTGGTTCTAACAGCAAACGCGGTTCCAAGCATCACAGCTCCATTGAGGATTCCTCTTTGCGCTTTGCTCTTGAAAAATCGGTAGCCTTCAGATTAAAAAATCTCTTCATCTGGGTACCTTGTTTCCTGTAGGGCCACTATGGATATCTGATTTTCGTGAAGAGCTTTGGTGAGGGTTTTCAGCTTGCCAGTTTGTGTAAGTGAATTTATGTTGAAAGTTGCTAGAAAGGTTTTAGATTTTGGCCTGAGTTTTTGACACTTCAGGGTACACCGAGACGCTCCGACTCGTCTCTTGCATGATGTCGAGTCTCCCCCAGAATCCGAACGAGACTCGTGCACCGTGGCGTTTACGACAAGGGATTTATCCGAAGATTTACCCCCTGGGGTATGTTTCTTGAAATGTTGTGCCATCATGCTTTTTGACTTGACTTTGCTTTGGACGGGTACCCATCCTTTTACAGCTAGGGTTGTTAGCCCTAGAGGTTGCCTCAAGATGTTTTCTGGCTTCTGGTCATTTACCAGTCTTCGCCGTAACCCTGGCAAGGGACCAGTTTTTTTTTCACGGTGGTATTTTATTTCCCTATTACCCTCTGACTCTGCTGGCGGCAGAGCCAGCGAGCTTCCCCAATTCCAATGGGACGCGCCCGATGGAGGTAACCAGCAAATCCCCACACGGGATTATTATTATTATTATTATTATTATTATTATTATTATTATTACTAATTTCATTTGTTTATTGAGCAAGTTTGCTGTCTTATTCTGTACTTTAGTAAATTTTCTTGCATAGAAAGTATGACATTTTGAATAAGATTCCTGATTTGAATTGGTTTTCTTATTTTACAGTAGTGCACACAATAGCTCACGTCATAAATGCTATAAATTTCTCCCGCTACTATGATCACGAGCATCTGGAACTTAACTGGGCAAAATATGAAGGTCAAGTAAGTATAACATTTTTAAATATGACCTAAATTACTGACTGCTCCTCTATTATTCTCTACTCATGTCAGATATTACAGTGGAACTAAAGCAATATGAAGTATGAAGAGGGGAGTAAAGAGAATATAAGTACTTTATTAATCTAGAATGATGCAGAAGATATGTTAATATGACTTTTACCTTGCTATTGCATCTCTTTGCATCAAGATGTTTGTTGGTTTTTTTTTTTTTTTTTTTAATTGCTGCTTTCTGTAATGATTTTCATTCTTTTATTTTTCTCTTCCTGTTTCAGTGTTTAAAACTAATATTATATCTTTCCTTTTTTTCCAGAACCCAGTTGAAATGATTTTCTCCTCAGGTAACTTCAGTATTATGTTATTTTTCTTAGGTCATAATAGAAACAAAAGTAATTAGAGCACAGTTTATGAATATCATAGGTGCTGCTAGAGCAGAGGTGCTCATGCTGGGCATTCCATCCCGAGGGCGGGCAGGCAAGCGATGAGAGATTGCTATTTAACCACAGTGATGCTATGAAGGTTGGGCAAAGTTATCCCGGTCATTCTCGATCACTGCAGCGATACCCAAGTTTGAAATGGAGGGAGAAAACAATGAAAGAAAGAGGACAGAAATCCACGTCATTTTGAATTTACATTGTAATAAATAAGTTATTTAGGTTCATAGCAGTTTATGTATTTTGACCGGACACAATAAAGAATTAGGCCTACAACCTCAAATATCCTTATAATGTATGTCATCATCATCATCATCATCTGTTTACCCTCCAGGTTCGGTTTTTCCCTCGGACTTAGCGAGGGGTCCCACCTCTACCGCCTCAAGGGCAGTGTCCTGGAGCTTCAGACTCTTGGTCGGGGATACAACTGGGGAGTATGACCAGTACCTCGCCCAGGCGGCCTCACCTGCTATGCTGAACAGGGGCCTTGTGGAGGGATGGGAAGATTGGAAGGGATAGGCAAGGAAGAGGGAAGGAAGCGGCCGTGGCCTTAAGTTAGGTACCATCCCAGCATTTGCCTGGAGGAGAAGTGGGAAACCACGGAAAACCACTTCCAGGATGGCTGAGGTGGGAATCGAACCCACCTCTACTCAGTTGACCTCCCGAGGCTGAGTGGACCCCGTTCCAGCCCTCGTACCACTTTTCAAATTTCGTGGCAGAGCCGGGAATCGAACCCGGGCCTCCGGGGGTGGCAGCTAATCACGCTAACCACTACACCACAGAGGCGGACATAATGTATGTAATGAATTACAATTTTCAGTATTAAATTTTAAGAGGTGCTTTAGAAGCATTTCTAATATAATTCAGAGTTAAGGTGGATAAGCTGTGGCTGTTTGGGTTTACATTATCCGATAAACTCATCAACAATCCAGTCATGCTTTCCGGGAATAACATCAGTTAGGTTATTTATTTGGGTAATCTACTGTATAGCTGAGTTTTAATTAATTTTGTGGGTAGAAACCAAATGTGTTAGCAAAGATCTTTTACACACCAACATTATACGATATGGAGTGTCAAATGGACTCTTTTCCTCCCCTTCAAAAATCCGACTACCTCTGCAAGGTTTGAACCAGCAATCTTGCGATTCGGAGGTCAACACTCTATCACAGATCCACAGAGGGAGCTAGGTCAGCCATACAAAACTGGAACAGGTGGATCATTTCAAGTATTTAGGATGTGTATTCTGCCAGGATGGTAGGATACTAAGTGAAATTGAATGAATGTGTAGCACAGCAAATGTAGTGAACTTACAGTTGTGATCAATGGGATTCAATAAGAAAGACATCAGCTCTTGGAAGAAACTTCCCTTACAATGGCTTGAATTCAGACCAACTTTGCTCTGCGGGAGTGATAGCTGGGTGGACTCAGGATATCTTATTCATAATGTGGAAGTAATAGACATGAAAGTAGTGAGAATGATTGCTGGTACAAACAGGTGGGAATAATGGCAGGAGGATACTTGCATTGAGGAAATATAGACTAAGTTAGGAATGAACTTGATAGATGAAGCTGTGTATAAACCAGCTTCAGAGATGGGGTCATGTGAGGTGAATGGGAGATGATAGGTTGCCTAGGAAAATAATGCGACTTGACTACAGAGGGTAAAAGAAGCAGAGACCAAAGCTCCAACACTTAGACTCATTTTTCATGATTTAGGGATAAGAGATGTGGAACTAAATGAGCAGCAGAACTAGTTGAAAATAGAGGATTGATTGTAAAGGCATGTAGTTAATTCACTGAGGCTGGCAGATTGAATGCTGAAAGGTACAACAATCTATAAAGAAGATGTATAGTGTATGTATTGCAATGTGGAAAGCCACCGCGTCCACCATTTTATCGTGAGTCATGGGGAGGAGAGCTGAGCCTGGACTGGATAGGGGTTGACTTTACTGCTGGGCCATTGGCCGCCGCCTACGTGTTCACTCAAGAAGGAAGAGCTTGTAGTGGGATGTGCCAGTCTCCCTCTAGTGTGTCTCTGTAGCTGCTAGTGGTGACCAGAAATGATGAGAACTGTTGAACCGAGAGCCTCCCATCTCCAGAGGCTTCCACAGGCTTCTAGTGCCCAATGTATTGTACCCTTAATGTCCTCTTCTAGCATGAGTAGGTAGTCTTGTGATTTTTACCTCAGTGTTACTCAAATACCTACCATTTTTTCTCTCATCCCAGGGTGCAGACCGACTGTCACTTCATCATTGTTTGGGGTACATAAATGACTCTAATTTATGGGCTAAACTACAAAATGAGAAAACCAGACTGATTTTGAATGATGAATTTATTTAACAAGAAAAATCAAAATTAATTAGAACTGAAAAAATCAAATGAAAATTAACATTCACAGCCTGTTTCCAGTCATTTGACCAGGTCAGGAATGGAAAGAATGAAGCCTCTATCTAACAGCGACGATAAGATTTGTGCCGGCTGCTGAGGCCTGTCGCACTCCTCTGGGGCAATGATTAATGACTGACAGATGAAAGGAAATGATATTGGAGAGTGTTGCTGGAATGAAAGACGATAGGGAAAACTGGAGTGCTATTCAGTGAAGCTCCTTTGTCACTGGGCTTTAACATAAACTGAGCGCGGACAATCACGCAAGAATCATAAGACTGAATGAACGAATGAGAACCGAGTAGAGGCTCCTCGTGTATTTAAACCTTTGGCCAGAACTACTTTCTTTCAGGAGTGGATGGGCTTCACAGCGTCCTTCCTGGCAGATCAGTTGGTTCGAGTTCTGCACTCTGGTGTCTTTCACATCATACATATCCGCAAGAACATCACAGGTTACAATTTTCCACTTTCAATCACAGCATCTGTTTAAAAACTGATGTGCATTTCTAGTGATTCATCTTCTGGTGGAGACACATGCTAATGGCCTCAAGTAGTCATATCTATGACACCAAAATACCGTATGTCGCACTTATTGAAATAAATCGAACCATCTTTGTAATAACCCTCCTGATTGGTATAGAAATTCAGATAATTAGACACGATTCTTGAGATCTCAAAGTTACTATTAACTATTGCCTATACGGTAGTTGAAAATATACAAAATAGCCCAGACCTGTGTCATCAGACAAATTAATATTGAAAATGTTCTGAATGGTTAATATTGAAATTTTCTGGAACAGTTCATTATTTTGTAGGGTAGCTAATATGTCTTTCTTCCTCACACAATTCCATTTCTCTGTCACTCTTACTACACTTTAACTTTATGAAAAGTTTCCCTGCTTATGTTTAGTTTATCTGCTTCACAGCTGCAAAAACCCTTATCAAGAACAACAGCAAACAAACCGTGTCCTTAATTGTTTTTGCTGGATCACTGTGTGGTCTTGTACTTTGTTCTGAGTATTCAGAATACTGTATACAAAATGTATAGGAACTTATGAATTCAATCATAATTCACCTATTTAGGATATGGGCGCAGTATTTCAAAGGGCCACCCAGGTGGAACTATATGTTTGTTCTGTGTGTCTGCCATCGTGAAGTTAAGTCTCTTGGGCAAGCTGCTGTGTGTGAGCATTGTGTCTCTGGAACAGTGTAGGAAAGATCACTGGGTATCGGCATGGGTCAGTGAATGAAGTCTACCAGAGTATAGACAGCGTACGTCGTACTGAACTGTGAGACTGTCCTGTGTGGACTATGAACTGAGGACTATGATAGCGGCAATGAGAGTAATTTTGGGACTGAGTGAGACTGTAAGTGTTAGTGGACGAAGACTGAGTGTGAATTAGTGTAATTGAACACTAAGAACTAAGAGAGAGCGCGAACTGTGTAATTGTGAATATCTATCCTGCCAACAGTATTTTTTGTGGACATTTGAATTTCATTGAAATACAGTTCTCAATATTAAATATTTAAATGGTTTAAATGGGATGAATTGATCATCATCATCATCATCACAATTTCCCCTTTTCCATCTGATACTGGGTAGGGTTAAGTATGGTTCCCCTCCACCCTGTTCGGTCTCTCCACCATTCCTCATACAACATTGTAGTCCATTACAGGTTTCGTAGTCTTATATATTTTTCTTCACCTAGTTCATCCATCACACTCAGTCTTCCCTGTCATCTGTCCTTCCAGTGCTGGTTTTAGCATTCTTTCTTAATTTATCCATTTGGTATGTCCAAACAATTTCAGTCTATATTGCTCCACTTTTTTTCTTCTTTCTTTTTCACTTTTTTTTTTTTCTTTCTCAATCTCTCCTTCCTTGTCTTCTGTATCATAGCCTATTTCTCAAGAACTTCGTTTCATCTGCCTGTATTCTACTCTTATCTCTCTGTGTCACTGTCTAGGTTTCTGCAGCATATGTCATTATAGATACATATAGATATCCCTATTATAGCACAATACTACTTTAGCCTTCAATCATGAATTTATGTATTATCACAAAACACCACTGATCATAACCAAAGATATAATGAATTAATTTTGAAATATATAAGAGAAATTTGTCCCTGAATTTGATATGATGGGTTTTTATTACTAATGATGTGACTGACACATAGTTGTGCATATTTCTGCTCTGTTCAGTGGCTGGTTTGACTGGAGTAGCAATGGTATTAGTATTAACACTGCTAGCATCAACATCACTGCGTTGTGTACGGCGTGCTCATTACCAGCTTTTCTGGGCTACACACTTCCTGTTCCTGCCATTTCTACTGCTCCTTCTGTGCCATCCTCTCAGGTAGGTATGTATCTTAACAGAATCTCTCCTCTTCCAAACCTTAGGAAAGAGTTGATTTAAAATAAACTTTACAAAAATATTGAATACAGCATCACACTTTTCATCATTTCTAATTAATTTCATACAATGTAGATAGAGATTATTGAAAAAGTTTGGTTGAATTGAACATAAGAGAACTTATTCCACAGTTATGGGTAACAGAGTTGGCAGAAAAAAAGTTCTAAATTTTGGTTGAATTGAACATAGGAGAACTTATTCAACAGTTATGGGTAACAGAGTTTGCAGAAGAAAAAGTTCTAAAAGATTAGACTAGTAGGCTCAGTAGTACAGTACTACTGGATAGAAATGGTTATTGAATCTTGATGTGAACTGTAAATATGATTGGCATAAATTTAGTCATCATCAGAACTGAGTCTAAATGCTAGTTTAAAGCACTTAAAGCACTCCAGTTGTGGTCCTGGTCACCTCTAAAACATTAGAGCGATAGAAAGTTCACACCTATTAATACCATTATCCATCTTTTGATGGAAGTGAATTATGGTCAAGAAATTCACAAATATAGTTAATTATAGTTATTTAATAGTTTTGTATAATGTAAAGGCAAATTGATGAGTAAATATGAAGAAATATAGAGTGGATACCAACAGAATCATTGGAAGAGAACAAAGTTGCTCATGTCCAACATTTTTAACACATACCATGGATAAGTGTTATAAACTTATTTGTTGCCTTTCACAGACATGTCATAAAATTTACTCCCCACTTTGCAATCTCAGTCATCATCATGATAGTTCTCACAGTTATACTGAACACCACACACACTCATAAATAAGATGTGATCCTTTCTTGCCTCTGCTATCCCTTCTCTGAAAGACACTAAACTCTTCAAGACTAGCTGGCTACAGGCCTATACACCAGACATATTATCAGCATATTTGAAGCAAACACTCTTTTCTGCTACTTGAAAAATGAAGTCTTAACAAGATTTTCTCCCGTGTGACTTCACAATACTCTAAAAAATATGTGCATGAGCCACCTGGAAATTCCATCATATAACAAAATTAATTCCTCCTTGCTCATCCAAAAAATGAAATAAAAACTTCATTACAGCTAGCATAATTATAAATTTTAGCTTTTTTATGATGCTTGATGTGTGAGTCATACTGATGAGAAAAGAACTCAATTGTCAAAAAGATAGGATAAATATTGGAACTATTGCATCAGCTACTGACTCCTAAACAACATTCACCATCTTAGAAGTGAAAGGTTGAAAGATTATTCTCTCAAAGCAGCCATAACCAAAAGCATCATCCTACAACAGTGCCACCTTTTAATGTTAACATTTCACTGATACAGCGTGTCAAGCTGGCTGGCTGGCTCAGTTCTGAACCTTATTTGTTTAGTGCATGTCCTATATGCAAAACTAGGTAAGGGTTAATCTGCCCGAAGGCAGGTCCGAACCTACGCAGAGGTTTTCCTGAGCCGGAGTTTGCGTGCGGTAGGGCGGCCAGTCCCTTTCCGCTCCTCCATTCCCCTACCCCCCACCAACAGCGCGTGGCAACCCATCCAACTCCTGACCACGCCCAGTGTTGCTTAACTTCGGAGATCTCACGGGATCCGGTGTTTCAACATGGCTATGGCCGTTGGCTATATGCAAAACTGCTGTCTAGATATTTTAATTCTGATTTATCAATATCCAAATCTTTCAATTTTGGCCTGCCATAAAACAAATTTTAAATTGGATTTAGCTCCCTCTGCGAATCAGTGGTAGAGTGTCAGCCTTTGGATACAAAGAATGCAGGTTCAAACTGGGCAGACGAACTCCTATTTTTGAAGGGTGGAAAGAAGTCCTCTCGGCGTTCCAATGTAGTATGATGTTGGCACCTTGAAGATCTCTGGTGACACATTTGGTGATTACCAAATAAAATTAAAAACTCAGCCATAGTTCACCCAACAGTGTTCCATTTTCTCTGCAATGGTAGATTAAAACAGAAAAGAAAAAATATCATCATCATCATCATCACTTTCTTAGTTTTTATTCCACAATGGAGCATGGTCCACTGTTTTGCAAGCCAGTCTCCACTTCGTTCTATTGAGTGCATCATTTGGAACAAGATGAACATAGCACATGTCCTCTTGAAGGCGATCAAGCCATTCTTGGGCTGATCATGTGGCTGATATCCAAATGATGTGATGCAAAGTGCTGTCTTTTAGTTTAGTGAACTGCTTGAATGGATTCAATCATTCCACATCCTTCCACAAATCCACACTGATTCAGAGTGATGCTGACAATACTCTACACATTACGTGGCCATACCACCAAAGTTGGGTCTCACATATCTCGTCTGCAGTAAGGGCAAGGCCCATGATATTCCGGATTTCCATGTTGGTGACATGATCTAGCAGGGGCCAGGCCAAGTGACCAGTGAAACATGCACATCTCCATGAAATGAAGTGCTTGTTCATGCTTCACTGTTGCTGGCAAGCATTCAGAGCCATACAGAACAACTGGGCAAACAACAGTCCCATAAACCTTGGACTTCAATAGATTGGTATCCGAAGGTTGCAGAGAAACCCAGTAGTTTGCCACCACGTCATCCAGGCTGCACTTAGTCGTGCACGGGCATCTGGAATAGTATCACACTTGGCGTTGATCAAAGAACCAAGATAAGTTACTTTAACTGTTCTAGTTTATTGAGATCTTGGCCATCTATCTTATTGGTTCCAGCTGTCTACGGATCGCACTCCATGTACTCCATTTTCTTGGTATTCAGTTGAAGTCCATGTGCTGTTAGTCTTTCATTCCACTTCTGAATCTGCTCTTGAATCTACTGATACTCCTCAGCAGCCACTAGGACATCATCAGCATACAGGAGTGACAACTGGATATCGGAGGTGACTGTCTTCATACAGAATATAAAGAGAACTGGTGACAGGGCCGATACCTGGTTGACACCAACTAGAATGGTGAATGGTGGTGGAATTTCAACAGGGCATTGGACGGCACTCGTAGAGCTTTGATAGAACAATTTTGTCCAGTGGACATACTCCTCAGGGATGCCGTGTGATGTAAGTGCTTGCCAAATCAGTTCATGAGGAATGTGGTCAAAGGCTTTTCTTGGGTCCGGTAAGGCAATGAGGAGAGGCCTCTTCTTTTTGCAGTGTCTTTCCATAAGCAACTGAGCTGCTTGAATGGAATCAATCATTCCACATCCTTTCATTAATCCACACTGGTTCAGAGTGACGCTGACAATACTCTTCAGGTGCTGATCTATGATGTGTTTAAAGAGCTGTTCATGGCATTAAGAGATAAGAATTTCATATTGCTCCGTATTGAAGTGAGTTCACTAATAAGTTAAAAGAAAGTATAAAATGGTTCAACATTTCAATACTATTAAAA
Source organism: Anabrus simplex (assembly GCF_040414725.1). Lineage (NCBI taxonomy): Eukaryota > Metazoa > Arthropoda > Insecta > Orthoptera > Tettigoniidae > Anabrus > Anabrus simplex. The sequence continues at coordinate 350,277,401 of NC_090265.1, read as the reverse complement.
TAAGAAATATAAGATTACATTCCTAATTAATTAAAATTGGTACCGGTTTTGACCAGTATTTTTGGTCATCATAGGCCGATCACAAATAAGTGTAAAACATTGCACAGACAAAATAAATTGCAAAGTATAAAGAATTCTGTTGGTTGCTGATAGTGAAGCACTAAAATCTTTAGGGAGTACTGTGTGTTGAAATATAGTCAATCACAATTAAGATGCACAGGTAAAAATATGAAGTTTAGAATGGTACCGTCAGATGCAGTTTTTGAAGCACTATAACATAATGTTATGAAAAAAGTCTAAAATCAAATATGTATTTATCATTTGCAGTTTATAAGGCACTGTATAATTTTAAGGATCAGCACTGCATGTCAATCATGAAGAAGTCACAGATCAAGAACATTAGTAAGACATAAGCATTACAGAACACTGTATGGGAAGAAGTCCAGAATCAAATACGTATCCAAATGTAGTACTGAGCAAATTCTTGAAGAGTTCAATTGCAGTTTTTGAGGAACTGTATAATTTTAGGGAATAGCACTGCCCTTACAAGTTACAAGTCATTACTTTCATTTTTGATCCGTATTGGAAATAGCGCTCTCACTTAATTTACAAAAGGTATACATTTATTATTCAACCTATTCAACACAGACAGTACCACGTTATGTGGTTAATTAGACATAAAAGATGTGAATATTTTGGACATGTTTCGCCCTTCTTATTGGGCATCATCAGCATATTAACTGTCCGACTCATTGGCTGAATGGTCAGCATACTGGCCTTCGGTTCAGAGGGTCCCGGGTTTGACTCCCGGCCGGGTCGGGGATTTTAACCTTCATTGGTTAATTCCAATGGCCCGGGGGCTGGGTGTTTGTGCTGTCCCCAACATCCCTGCAACTCACACACCACACATAACACTATCCTCCACCACAATAACACGCAGTTACCTACACATGGCAGATGCCGCCCACCCTCATCGGAGGGTCTGCCTTTAAAGGGCTGCACTCGGCTAGAAATAGCCACATGAAATTATTATAGCATATTAACTAATCTTAAAACAAACATTTTTAAAAAGACGATAACATTTATGGTTTATAAGAATTTTTTTTTTTGCTAGTTGCTTTACGTCGCACCGACACAGATAGGCCTTATGGCGACGATGGGACAGGGAAGGGCTAGGAGTGGGAAGGAAGCGGCCGTGGCCTTAATTAAGGTACAGCCCCAGCATTTGCCTGGTGTGAAAATGGGAAACCACGGAAAACCATTTTCAGGGCTGCCGACAGTGAGGTTCGAACCTACTATCTCCCGAATACTGGATACTGGCCGCACTTAAGCGACTGCAGCTATCGAGCTCGGTGGTTTATAAGAATAGAGCTAAGATTTGTTATGATATTAAAATTTATGGAACAGTGGTTAAAAAATATGATATTGGGAAGTACAAGCACATGTTAAAAGTATTGTAGACTAATTTAAAATCTTGTCTAAATATAAAGTTCTAAAAACGGCATGTATCTGGAACTGAAATGGATCCTCTTCGTTGTGAAAGTCAGCATATATTTGCTGCGGTAGCTACTAACGTAGGTCAGAGGGTGAATTTTGTTTATATTATACATTCAAACATTAAAAGATAGGTTAAGAAAAGGTGAATGTTATGATGTATCTTCAGTAAGTTGATTGGTTTAAGATACTCTATGATATAACCGTTGTGAAAGTGTACTGGTTGGAGCTGCTATGAGGAGAGATTATATCAGTATTTTTGAAGGTTATACTTGATTTTCACATAAAAGTGTAGTCTTCTAGAAGATGTAGGAACCTCGATGAATAGAGTGTCATTAAATCAACCGCCGTATGTATATCTATCTTGTTGTGTTAGCAGTGTTGGTATAAACAAGATAGATGACGTAATGACATTTTCCACTTCCTATAACCCACCCTCCTGATGCACCTTAAACTACTTCACTCCTCATTTATTTCCCTATTCTTCCCTTTATTTTATTCATTATTTTTTTGCTTCTTTTTCTTTCCTCCTTACATCTTTTTTTTTTTTTACTCTCCCATTTGAATTACATTTTCTAACATCTCTAATGATTTTGACCACTCTAACATTCAAATTTATACTTTACGCTATTCTAAGTTCGACCTCAACTCTTACCTTCAAGATATCTCACGCTATGTCATTACGCTCCTCAACTGTTCCAATATTGTGCTTTTTAGTATTGTTTTCTCTTCACATTTGTTTTTTCTCTATAACCTATGTTTTAATAACTTTATTGATCTAACTTATGAAACTTTTGGAAGCACAGTGCTGATCTACTCTTCAAGAACTTGCTCTGTAATACATTTATATATTTGATCTGCGACTTTCTTCATAATTTTTGGATCTATCAACAAGCAGTGCTAATTCCTAAAATTATACAGTGCCTCATGGACTGCAGGTGAACTCTTCAAGAATTTACTTTGTGCTACTTTTAGATATGTATTTGATTCTGGACTTCTTCACACACAGTACTCTTAACACATCTAACTTAAGAGACTTTTAGAAGTACAGTGCCGATCTACTCTTCATGAACTTACTCTGTAATACATTTATATATTTGATATGCAACTTTCTTCATAATTTTTGGATCTATCGACAAGCAGTGCTAATTCCTAAAATTATACAGTGCCTCATAGACTGCAATTGAACTCTTCAAGAATTTGCTCAGTACTATATTTGGATACGTATTTGATTCTAGACTTCTTCCCATACAGTGCTCTCTAATGCTTATGTCTTACTAACGTTCTTGATCCGTGACTTCTTCATGATTGACATGCAGTGCTGATCCTTAAAATTATACATTGCCTTATAAACTGCAACTGATAAGTACATATTTGATTTTAGACTTTTTTCATAACATTGTCATCATCATCATCATCTTCCTTCCAAGTATTGGGCCATGTGACCCGTTACGGTCTTGCATTTTACTTTTTGCAAGACTTGAAAGCAGTCAAATGTCCTTCCGACGGGTTGCTAGCCTGAAGGAAGTAAGACCATTGGTGGGGCTGCCACCTCTCAGCTAATGGACTAGCTGAAATCACAGCATTTCCTCCATAATGGATGTAACGGTTATACCGCCGTGACTCTGTCAACAGGGCTGGGAACAGGTTTTCATCTCGGGAAGGTGAGGTTGGCCTTTGGGCAGGAGAGGTTATGTCATAATCATCATCATCATCCTTCCAAGTACTGGGCCATGTGGCCCGTTACGGTCTTGAAATGTCGTATGGCTTTTAGTGCCGGGATATCCCAGCACAGGTTCGGCTCGCCAGGTACAGGTCTTTCTATTTGACACCCGTAGGCAACCTGAGGATGAAATGAGGATGAAGACAACACACACTCAGCCCCCGTGCCGTAGGAATCAACCAATTAAGGTTAAAATCCCCGGCCCGGCCGGGAATCAAACCCGGGACCTCCTGAACCGAAGGCCAGTACGCTGACCGTTCAGCCAACGAGTCGGACCATAACATTGTGTTATAGTGCTTCAAAAACTGCATCTGACAGTATCATTCTAAACTTCATATTTTTACCTGTGCATCTTATTTGTGATTGACTATACTTCAACACACAGTACTCCCTAAAGATTTTAGTGCTTCAATATCAGCAACCTACAGAATTCTTTATACTTCACAATTTATTTATCTGTGCATTGGTTTACACTTATTTGTGATCGGCTGATGATGACCAAAAATACTGGTTGAAACTGGTACCAATTTTAATTAAATGGGAATGTAAACTTACATTTCTTATTTTAATAGTATTGAAAGTTTGAGCCATTTTATACTTTCTTTTAAATTATTTCCGTTCATGGCATGACATAGTAGACGAATAGGGCGATGGTTTGCTCAAACATTGATATCACCCTTGCCCTTCCAAAGGAGGTACAGTAATGCTTGTTGACCAGAACGATAGTAGCACTTGTTATATGATAAACTGATTGAACAAGGTTGTAATGCGCTCAGCACCTTGTCATCCAAGCATTTTCCATGCTTCAGCTGGAATATTGTCAGATCCAGTGGCCTTGCCAGTTTTCATTTTCTGCATGACCTCCTGAACTTTCGAAGAGAGGATAGGTGGGACAGGTCCTGAGATTCTTGTTGCACTGTGTATTGAAGGATACAGGAATTATTCATTGCAGATCTTGAGAAAGTGCCTTTTCCAGCATTGCAGGACTGCATCAGGTTTATGGAGTACATTGTTGCTTCATCCTTGATATGCATTAAATGGTCAGTATCTTGGCTTAGGCAATGGCATGATCGAGCTAGTCTGTAAATACCTTTTCCTTCTTCTGACGTATCCAAACACTCATACAGGTCCTTGAAATGAGCAGCCTTAACTATAGCTGCAGCTGTTTTTGGCCTCAGTCTTAAGTCTGCTATATTGTTTGAGGTCACCATCAATGCCAGTGAGCTGCCAAATTTTGTAGGCATGTTCGTTCTCTCTTATCACAGTCTTCACCTCATTATTCCACCATCATGTTTGTTTATATATACTTTGTATATGGTTCTCCTGGTTTTGTTGTTCCCAGGATATTAGATGCAGCACCACGTATATGTTCGGCAAAATCTGAAACCATATTATCTGGCTGGCCTGTACTTAAATATGGTGCGCTGAGGACAGCTGCTAGATCTTCCTTGTGGTTAGGTAGTTTCCACCATTTGATACAACATGGTCCTGTTATTTTCAGTCATGGTTTCCGCATAAGGTCAAAATCCAAAATGGGAAGTCTGTGCTGAGGCACGATGCTGTCTGATGAGTTGACTCTGGTATTGGACACTCTCTTGAGCTCACACCAATGAAGCAACCAATAGTCAACCTGAGTGTTTTGTCCACTACTGCTGTATATGGTGTGAGGTTCTCTTCTTAAAATATGTTCTTGCAACGATGTGTTACAGTACAATCCAAAATTCATTCTCCCTCATTATTACACACTCCAAGTCCCTGTCCATCATGACATTGTAGGTATCCTTCCCTTGTTGATCCGACATGACCATTTAGATCTCCACCAAAGAGCAGGTGTTCATTAAAGTCAATGGATCGTAGATGTGTATCAAGGCTGTCCCAGAATTCATTCTTTTCCTCACTCAGGCATGCAGGTTCGGGTGGGGTAAGCATAGCATGAAACAACTCAAATCATGGTAGTTCCAGAGTCTATCTTGGTTGAGATCAGTTGGTCATTGATGCGATTAACTTCAACAATGCTATCACGAAGCTTCTCATGAACAACAATAGCTACGCCATTTTGGTTTTGTTTGTGACCATTATAAAATATCCTGTATTCTTCTCCAATATCATGCGCGTTAGTACCAGTCCATTTGGTCTCTTGAAGGCAAGCGATGTCAACATGTCGTTTCTATAGGGTATCAGCGAGCTTGCGAATTCTTTCAGTCAGGGTACTGCTGTTAATCATAGCCAATCGGAGTTGTTGATTTTGGACTCGCTTCTTTGGACCATCTCGTCCATAGGCACATTTCTCACGCCAGTCAGGCAAGATCGACAAGCGTCGCTTATGGGGGACGGCCTAGCCTTGGTAACTAAATTCTAGAGATGACATTGTATGTGGACATGACGAATTGTTTTTATGGCCAGCTTGCCACATTGATGAATTAATAAAAATTCCTGGGCAAGATACAAAACCATTCTGATTCGGACTGAGATTTTTCCTAAGCATTTTAACTATCACCCTTTCAACAATTATCTGTAATCTGCAGCATTGTAGAGCTGCTGCCTGAGAAGAGATTTTTAGGCCACTTCTAACATAGTGAACAGACACCTTTTGTAGCCACTCTACTGGAGTACAGATGCTACATGTTTGAGGGTTTTCAGTAGCATTTTCTATACTGAGGGAACTCTTTCCCTCCTACAGGTGTTCATCTGCCCTAAGCTGTTGATCCTTGTAGGGAGTCAGGTTATTACCCATCACTGAACACTCGATGTTAATTTTACAGCTGTTTTCTAACCTAGGCAACCCTCCTCCTTTTTCATTCCGGACTTGGGATCAGTCAGCGGTGGAGTTGATGATGATGATGATGATGATGATGATATGTATTTAATTTCATGTGACATAAATGAGTGGAGAAATTGGGTAAACTTCTACTCCTAAATATTTTAGAAGTTCCCGTTTCAACTTCAGTGGAACGTAGGGATGGTATCTAACATAGACAACGATCACTTTCTTCCAAATCCTAGACCCATTAATTACAAATATACACTGCATTTTAGACACCAAATCAATACAGCAACTCTTATACAGGAAACAATAAATAGAAAATTATTCCAACAGCACTAGAATATATTTTTTTTTTTTTACGAGGGATTGTGGAAAATCTTCAAAGAGACACTTGTGAAGGGTCCGCACTCCACAAGTGTGTGGGATTCTTACCCACTAAAAACCACACACCCTTTTCCCACGATGTGAGTCATCACCCCGGAACCGCTCTCGCATTACTTCAGGGTGATATCGTGCTTTGTCTTTCAGACGTCTTCTTTCTTCATTTCTCCTTTACGAATGTTCGTATGCTTCCAAATCCTTCTTCTTCTGACGAAGGATGTCCTCCACATGTACTGCCACGCGATCCCAGGATTCCTGGTTTCGCAGCATCACCGAAATAACATTATCTGTTGTCAATTCTCCTAGTTCAGTTTCCACACATCTTCTCTGAATCGTCCAATGGCTGCATACAAAAAAGGTGTGATATATGTCGTCAATATCATCGCAGTATATGCATGCTGCGTCACTCACTCTGCCCACTTTATGCAGGAATTTCCGGAAATATCCATGTCCTGTTAGAAGCTGCGTGAGGTAGTAATTTACTTCACCATGGGCCCTTTCAACCCAGATATCCAAGCGTGGTATCAGTCGCTTGGTCCATTTGCCTCGAGGGTCACTTTCCCATCTGAGTTGCCATCGCCTCATCAGTTGACTGAAGGCGCGCTTCTTTGCACATTTCTTTCCCAGATCTCCTTTGGTACGCCAGATTTCATGCCGCTCCAATGCGAGTAGGTCTATTGGGACTATTGCTGCCACCGTGAGGATTGCCGGTTCGGAAACAGTGCAGTATGCACATGCAATACGTAAAGCCGCTCTCCGTTGTATGGCAGCTATCCTTCTCCGATACTAAGCAAATCTCAAGGATTCAGCCCGGATTTCAGAACCATATAGAAGCACTGACTGAACCGTCGACATGAGAAGACGTCATTTACTGGATTTCGGACCTTTAATATTTCCCATTAGTCTGCTAAGTGCAGTCATGTATTTTACTGCCTTGTCTGTCACTCTCTGAATATGAGTCCAGAACGTGAGCTTGGAGTCAAGTGTCACTCCTAGATATTTTGTGCTCGCAGATGTTTCTATCACTAACTCTCCAACAGTCATAGGTACAAGAGTTTCGATCCTTTTCCTCGTCAGAAGAACTATCTCCGTTTTGTGTTCGGCTAATGTTAGACTGTGGCTCATCATCCATTCTTTTAGGTGCCGCATCACCTGGTTCAGTTTAATTTGAGCCATTTCAACATTACGAGCTACTATCAAGGCGGCCACATCATCAGCGTAGCCCACAAGCTTCGTGTCCTCTGGCATCTCCAAACGTAACAAGCCATCATACATTATGTTCCAAAGATCTGGACCAAGGATCGATCCCTGCGCTGCACCAGCCGTCAGACGCTTTGTCTTTTCTCCATCTTCCGTATCATACAACAGAGTGCGATCTTTGAAGTAATCTCTCATTATGCGCATAAGATATTGTGGTAGCTTGAAAGTTTCTTCAAGAGCTACCAACATGTCGCTCCATCTTGCCGAATTGAAGGCATTCTTCACATCCAGGGTCACAAGAAGTGTCAATTTACGGGAATGATGGTTGCCTGTTTGTGCCCTTTCTGCTGTATTCACCACCTCCCACACTGCATCTAGCGTCGAGTGTCCTCTCCGAAATCCATGTTGGCAAACAGATAGATCCCCTGCTAGTTGAACTGCCGAGAGGATTCTGGGCTGCAGAAGTTTCTCCAGACCTTTTCCAGTTGTGTCCAGCATACATAAAGGTCTATAAGCACCAAGTTTTCCTTTGCTGATCAGAACCAAACGAGCCATTTTCCATCGGGGACTAAAAACACCCGTTTGCAGGCAATGATTGTACATCTAATAATAATAATAATAATAGTAATAATAATAATAATAATAATAATAATAATAATAATAATAATAATAATAATAATAATAATAATAATAATAATAATAAAGTGAGTGGGCTATGCAGTTTGGGTCATGTATCTGTCAGCTTTCATTCAGGAGATAACAGGCTCAAACCTCACTCTTGGCAGCCCTGGAGCTAGTTTTCTGAGGTTTGCCCACTTTCACACCGTCAGTGCAACATAAAACAAATAACAAAGGAAGAAGAAGACACCAGAATTGACATATTATGAGATGTAAGCTTATATTCACTAAATACACAGGACATATGATCAAGATATCACAAACTCTTTGCCTTCAAGCACAATTTTATGTTTAGAGAGGATGGAAACTTTCCATATTGACTCTTCTAACCAAGCCCATGACACTGCAGCCCTGATGGGCCTTGGACTACCAAGCGACCATTGCACAGCCTGAAGGCTTGCAGATTACAAGATGACATGCCATTAACACAATGAATCCTCTCAGCTGTTATTCTTGGCCTTCTAAACTAGGGCTGGTACCTCACTGTGAGATAGCACCTCAGCTGTTCTCACGTAGGCTGAGTGGACCTCAAACCAGACCTCACATCTGTGTAAAAATTCTTGAACTGACTGGGAATCGAACCTAGGGTCTCTGGGTAGAAGGCAGGCTCACTACTCATAGACCATGGGCTCGCAACTCTTCCAACACACAAAGATATTGTCCCATCATTTAATATACCTCTTTAGACAATATTACTACCTATAATAACATTGTGCAGAGTCACTGAGTATTGAACACAGAGCTGTGGTTGGCATAATGTTGGCAGTATGCTCGGAACAAACAAAAAGTTGTTGTATGCAACCTAACCAGTTAATTTCCATGAAGTTAGGAACTTCAGTGCCATTTAAGTGACTGGTCAATTTTCTTTGAATACTAGAAAATTTTACTTGTTGAAGAAACAAAAATATTTAAACATGAACCAATAACAATAAAATAGTCACATATAGAAAGATAGGATCATAAATAGGGACATGTAATAGGATAAACATAAAGGCAGTAACAGATGGAAGAGACAAGGACAAGACAAGACAAGGACATCTTCATACACTGTCATCTTCCCATAGATGGGCTTTCACTTCCAGCTTTCTTCCACATCCATTGTGAGAGGACAGCAGAAAATTATATGATGGTAAACAGAGTGAAAAGTCAGGCTGTAAGTTCACCAAGAGGAAAAGTTCTCTCAGCATTACTGTGTTGATGGGGTGAAAGTACCTCGCAGGGATCACTTTAAGTACCTAGGAGTTAATATAAGGAAAGAACATTATTCAGGTAATCACATTACTGGGACTGTAAATAAAGGTTACAGATCTCTTCACATGGTTATGAGGGTATTTAGGGATTGTAGTAATGATGTGAAGGAGAGGACATGTAAGTCTTTGAAGATAAGAGTACAGTTGTAGTGTATGGGACCTTCACCAGGATTACTTGATTTGTGAACTGGACAAAATCCAAAGTAAAGCAGCTTGATTTTTCTGGGTGATTTCTGACAAAAGAGTAACGTTGTGGAAAATGTTGTAAAGTTTGGGCTGGGAAGAATTGGGAGAAAGGAGACGAGCTGCTCGACACGGTATGTTCTGAGCTGTCCGTGGAGAGATGGTGTGGAATGAGATTAGTAGAGGAATAAGTTTGAGAGGTGTTTTTAAAAGTAGGAAAGATCACAACATGAAGATAAAGTTGGAATTCAAGAGAACAAATTGGGGCAAATATTTGTTTATAGGTAGGAGAGTTAGGGATTGGAATAGTTTACCAAGGGAGATGTTCAATAAATTTCCAATTTCTTTACAGTCATTTAAGAAAAGGCTAGGAAAAGAAATGATAGGAGATGTACCACCTGAGCAACAGTGCTAAATGCAGATCAGGGATAATTCATTCATTCATTCATTCATTCATTCATTCATTCATTCATTCATTCATTCATTCATTCATTCATTCATTCATTCATTCATTCATTCATTTTCCCAAGCCCTAACAAGCTTGTTCTTGCTTTCCAGATTCATCAGGTAAGCAGGCATGGATATTCATTGAGGGACTATTTGGAAGAGAATAATGGGTAAAGGTGAATATAAGTTGTAAAAGATGAGGCATAAAGGATACACACAGAAGGAGAAAAAGAACCCATTGGTTCATTGCAAGTAACAGAAAGACATAAATAAGTGATGAATCAAGTCACATAAAGAAAGATAGTAAAATGAATACAGAGAAATAATAAGATAAACACAACGACACTCAATCCGGTGATACTCACCTTCCTGATGAAGCAGAAAGGTGGTGGTGGTGATTATTGTTTTAAGAGGAAGTACAACTAGGCAACAAGCTTGTTTGGTGCTGAGAATAAATATATGTAGAAGAATGAGAATTTATATGGTGAGAGCCCATTTATGAGAAGATGGCTGTGTATGATGATAGGGAGATTATCCTTGACCTTTTGAATCTTCATGTTTGTTTTTGTCTTTCATTTCTGTTGCTTCTTCTTCCCACACTGACCTGATATTTTTATCCTTTCATATGCCCCTTTTCATATTCCTATTCTATATGAGTTCATTTGTTACTTGTTTGTTCCTTTTCATTACTCATAACAACAGAATAGTTGTAATAAATTGATATGGAATACTAATTTGCACATAATATGGTTTCTGGATATAAAAAAGAAGAAGAAAAAATCAGATGAAATGTAATTTAGCTGGTTTGCTCGCTTGCTAAAACTGTATGTAAACTGGTATTTGCATGGGTTTTGCTATAATTTTGTTGTTTATGTTATGAAAATTAAAGAAAACAGTTGAAAGTAAAATAAATACAGCTTCTAACAAGTTGTTTGTCTTCAGTGAGGTTCTGAAAGAGTTGGCCAACCCAGACACTCATGTTCCTGGCTGCATTATGATGTCCAAATTAAACGGAACTGATACCAGTGAGAAACCTCAGTGTACCAGTGACCCAGTCTTTATACCAATGAAATCACAGGTATAGTGTTTGGTGAATATCTGGGATTATAAAATAATTTTCAGTAAGAGAAGTATAACTACAGAAAGAAAAATGGATCTTTGGGGTAAATAAATTTTATTGAAATGACCTGCACATCAAATGTGTTTGAGAATAATGGTGTTTAACCCTTGAAGTGCTATCGTCTCACTATGAGACGCTTCGGATCCCAGCTGAAATGCTATCGTCTCGCAGTGAGACGATTCGTAAGAATTTAATTTTGCAGCAAGAATATTCCTAAAATTTATTGTTATACCGGTTTTAGGAGTTATATCGATTTTACTGCGAGATGATAGCACTTCAGCTGGGATCCGATTCGTCTCATAGTGAGACGATAGCACTTTGATGGTTAATGATTTTACACTCATCTTTATTTACTGCTGAAAAATTCTTTATATGGTATCTATTTTTCTTTTATAGCTCTGCTTAGATTTGACATATGATTTGAATCAAGTGGTATGTCCTGAATATTGAGAAAATGTATAAAATCTGGCAGTTTGATATTCATTGTATGTCCTATTATGTAAAAGCTGCATGGTAGAAATACTTACTCTGTTTCTAATACTGCTCTACTTTAGCCAAGCAAATTAAAAAGTTCATCCTCATGAAGTGGGTCTAGGCAGACATGTCACTTTCCAATCTCAAATATACTGCCTTGTTATTTCAGATACAAGGAAATGTAGGATAATTCAAAGAAAATTAACTAAATAATAGCACACAATAATATGGTGTTGGAAAATTTACTTGCTGTTTGAATAGAACCTGGTTGCTGTAACATTAGTTTACTCTGTAACAATGATTTCTAAAATTATGTAAGGAATCTTTAATTATTACAGTTAGGACTACCATAATTTGAGGAAGAAATGGAAAATTGTTCATCTTGCTTCAATAAATAGCCTTATCACATCAATATACCTCTGTGATATGTATCTGTTGGATAAGAACATTTCTAAATTCAAGGGTTCAGAAAGTCAAAGTAGGAAATAATATATCACAGGAAGAGAAGGTTTGAAAGGGAATTGCACAGGGTAGTATAATCGGGCTGTTACTTTTCTTAATATACACAAATGATTTAGGGAACAATACAACATCAAAAATAAGATTGTATGCAGATGACATAATTGTTTATAGGGAAATAAATAACATTGAGGATTGTTCAGAATTACAAAGGGACCTTGAGAGTATCCAAAAATGGGTTGAAGAAAATAATATGAAGGTTAATGGAGGCAAATCAACTGTTACAACATTTACAAACAGGAGCTTTAAAACTGAATTTGAATATACTTTGGATGAGGTAGTTATCCCAAAAGATGGCAAGTGCAAATACTTAGGTGTGAAATTTGAAAGTAATTTGCACTGGAAGGGTCATGTTGATGACATTGTTGGGAAAGCATACAGATCGTTACATGTCATAATGAGGCTACTTAAAGGATGCAACAAAGAATTAAAGGAAAAAAGTTACTTAAGTATGGTTCGTCCATTATTGGAATATGCAAACAGTGTTTGGGATCCTCACCAAGAATACCTAATAAAAGAAATAGATAGTGTGCAGAGGAAAGCAGCAAGATTTGTAACAGGGGATTTCAGGAGAAACAGTAGTGTATCAGAAATGTTAGAGGAACTTGGGTGGGAAACTTTAAGTAAGAGAAGAGAGAAAACTAGACTTATAGGATTACATAGAGCCTATACAGGAGAAGAAGCATGGAGAGAAATCCGTGAGAGGCTTCAGTTGGAAAATAATTATATCAGCAGAACTGACCACAAGTATAAAATTAGAAGGAATTTCAGCAGAAGCGATTGGGGTAAATTTTCATTCATTGGGAAGGGAGTGAAGGAGTGGAACAGTTTACCAGGGGTAGTGTTTGATCCTTTTCCAAAATCTGTACAGATATTCAAGAAGAGAATAAACAGCAACAGGGAAAATAAATGAAATTTTAGAGGGCATTCGACCAGTGCAAGCTATTGTAAATAAAAAAAATGTGTGATTAAATTAATTCCATCCCCTGGTCCATGGAGTTTGGACAGCCAAAGTAGGGGACTGCTTGTAGGGGTGAAGTACAGTGGGTACTTCGAGGGCCTGGGACCGCTACGGTAGCTGTGAAGGCCCTTCAGAAACTCTGAAAAGTGGTGGCAAAAGGGGCCCTGGTTAAGACGCAGCAGGTTGTTATGCTACTTAGGTTCCAAAATGGGTAAAAAAAAAAAAGTAAATAAATACAATGTAAATTTTAATCTTATACCAGTTGCATAATATTATTTGAAGTAATTCCACATACTGTATATGAGTTGACTATGTTTGTAAGTATAGGAGATATTATAAGTAGAATTTTGTAAACAATATAAATTTATTAAGGATGATCTATTTGTTAATAGAAAAAATTGTTAGCGTAAATTGTATATTATTGTATTCTAGAAAAATTTTCTTTTTCTCTTGTTAATTTAAAATTTAGTGCTTGACAATAATGTATTTTAATGTACCATTTGCCACCGAGGTAGACACCTCATTTGCAAATAAAGAGATTTTGATTTTGATCTGATCTCTTGCCTTGGGTGCAGAGTGCAACGGTGGCGTGGTGTTGAGAGGGAGATGAGGAGGTTAGCATTACAGTTACCTTGACAGCCTGTCACCCGGGCTGTTTTCAAAGAGGTTTCAAGAATTCAAAGAGTTTAAGACTGACTACTATTTATTTATCAGATCTTTCTCTCTTTTGCCGGCCCCGTGGTGTAGGGGCAACGTGCCTGCCTCTTACCCGGAGGCTCCGGGTTCGATTCCCGGCCAGGTCAGACATTTTTACCTAGACCTGAGGGCTGGTTCGAGGTCCACTCATCCTACGTGATTAGAATTGAGGAGCCATCTGACGGTGAGATGGTGGCCCCGGTCTAGAAAGCCAAGAATAACGGCCGAGAGGATTCGTCGTGTTGACCACACGACACCTCGTAATCTGCAGGCCTTCGGGCTGAGCAGTGGTCGCTTGGTAGTCCAAGGCCCTTCAAGGGCTGTAGTGCCATGGGGTTTGGTTTGGTTTTGTTTTGTCTCTTTTAGCTGAGAATGTTTCCCATTACTTCCAGCTTGAACTGATAGATCTGCACTCCAACACCCAGATCAAGGATATAGTTCTATAATCCTGAAAAGTGAACAATTATTATAAAGTACCTTCTCAAAAGCAATATCCTCAACTGCACAGACACTGTTCAGTTCCATCTATGTATTTGAGTGTTCTTTTTTCTTTTGTTATGAAATTAACTTAGTCCCAGAAAGGTACAGGTTTAAGGTATCACAGACCCTTAATACAAAAACAGAATGTATTGTACAGTCCAAAAGTAAATAAATTAGATAACCTCTGTAGAGAAACTGAAGTAATAGATGGTATCAGTGATCATGAAACTGATTTTGTTATAGTTAAAACTAAATGTGATAAAAAAGGAAAGTCGTGTGATAGTACATATATCACACCCCCGAATTATATGTAGAAGGTAGAGATATTATTGTCAGTATTCGATTTATTATTATTATTATTATTATTATTATTATTATTATTCTTATTGTCAGTATTTCATTTGTATATTTTGTCATTTATATTGGTAAGCTGGAAGATATCCACATATGTAGGTATGAGTAATTTGTTTTGCACCAGTGGGAAAACATTGCTGTAATAACTCTGGTAATTTGAATGAGTCATCTGGCTATCCCAGTGTGTGTTGTGATGTACTTGTGTCAGGGAATTCCATTTGTCATGTATATATCCCAGCCTGATGAGATGAGCTTGTTGTTGTACCAGGGAAAGTTTGGTGATTCATGAAAACTCCCCAGAGTTTGTTATTATCTTGGGAGGAAGAAGTAGTTCAGGGCTTGGTCTTGATTTGAGATCACTCATGATTGGCTGGCAAGCACCAATCCAGACGTCTCATCTGAGAGGAGGGGGATGTTGATGTCTATAAAGGTTGATGATACGGCGGCAACCAGTGAATTGTATTAGGAGATTGTAAGAGAGATTGTATGAGACATTGTAAGGGTGATTGTAGAGGTGATTGTAAAGGAACGAGAAGGAAGATAACTACAACTACAACTGAGGCACTGTACGGGAAGGAAGTGGTGCTGATACACGGTACTGGAGTGACATGGCTGCAATGGACTGGACTTCAAACGTTCGTGGAGCGTAGTCGTGTTATGTTTGTGGAGAGTGCTTGCGCATTAAGTATTGCAGCACTTGTGGCGGCCTAGCATTATATGTTGGTGAAAGCTATCTCAGACTTTCCATAAATTTATATGTTGAGGATCGACAGACGTGTGTATATATCTTTACAAGTGTTAAAATATGTGAACACAGTAGTACAAGGTACAGTATCTGTGTGAAGTGATAACTGCCGATTATGAGAATCGGTAAGTCGAATTGATATAGAGACAGTGAAGGGTATTTATCTTCATACATGTACATTGTTCATCGGACTATCTGCAAATGGTAGCTTAGTTCTCACTTTCGTTTTCCCACGATTTTCATTATTATTGTTGTTGTTGTTGTAAATATGGAGTCTTCCAGCAATATTTTATGTGTGTATTATATGTCTAATGTTGTATGTTGATGAGGTGCTCATGCACGGAATTTGTTCAGAATATAGTTAGCTATTTTAGAATCAGTGTTATTGATAAACCTAGGTGCAGTTCCTACCTAATTAGTCGTTTTCAGGAGGTTAGGTAAGGCCTGCAGCAGATGTACCAGTACGCAGCATTATGTACACGCCCTGGGATATAAAGTTTACCATGCTCTTATCTAAATTCGAGGGATCCATTCTGGTGAACTCTGGCGCCCATACTACGGACATTTCGGTTAATTATGCTTATTAATTTCATTAAGTTTTTGAGTAATTTTATAATTATATTTTTATTCATGATATTAATTATCAGTAGTCATCAACTTGTTACAGTCGTAAATGTGGAACTATTAGGCAGTACAATATGACTGATAAGACAGGCTTCAGAGAGTTTTAAAAAGTAATTATAATTGGTGGAAAATTTTAAAAATATGTAAACAGACTGTGGGAGTAATTGTCGAGGAATGTGAAAACAGGTATGTACCTTTAAAGACGGTAAGGAATGGTAAAGACCTGCTGTATTATAACAGAGAAGGAAAGAGACTAAGGAGACGGTACAGGTTGGAAAGAAAACGGGTTAGAAATGGCATTGGAAGTAAGGAGAAATTGAAGTAACTTACTAGGAAATTGAATTTCGAAATCAGCTAAGGATAACATGACGGCAGCATAATGGGTGGTCATACCAACTTTAGTGGAGAATGAAGGATCTACAAAAGGCAGAAGTATTCAGCCAGCAATATGTAAAGATTGCTGATTATAGGGAAAATGTCCAGAAAGATGAGGTGACTGATACTAACGAATTATTGAAATTTACCTATGATAACAACAACATTCACAATAAGATACAAAGTTGAAAACTAGGAAAGCAGCTGAAATTGATAAGATTTCTGGGGATATACTAAAGACAGTGGGTTGGAATATAGTACCATATCGCTAGTAATTTGATTACTGTTAGCAGGAAGGAGTTATACCAAATGAATGGAAAGTTGCTATAGTAGCTCCTGAGTATAAAGGAAAAGGTGATAGGCAGAAAGCCAGACCAGTCAATTTGACATGTGTTGCATGTAAGCTTTGGAATTTATTTATTTATTTATTTATTTATTTAATTATTAGATACAGCCTATGGAGGGCCATTTTACACTGATAATAATAATAATAACATGTTTAAAAAAGTATAAAAGGTAACAGTCAGTATAAACAACAATATTAAGTATCAACAGTAAATTATTAACAATAACAATGTAACAACAATGGCAACGATAACTGGCAAGGCTTGGTTACAGACTTAGGAAGAAGAAAGGGCGTGGGTTGGATGGACAGCAGAAAATGGAAACCCGGAGAGGACTTCAAAAGAATCTTTTAATTTTGTGTTTGAAGGATGCGAAAGGTGTGAATATGTCAGTATCGGCTAGTGAGTTACCAAGAGTTGGGAGACGGTGGAAGATAGACCATTGTTGTAAGGATAGGCGCGGACGGGACACATGATGAGCATACCGGTTGCGTGTTGGGTGAGGGGAAACGTGTATATCAAACCGACCGACCCACCCACCCACCCACCCACCCACCCACCGACCGACCGATCAACCAACCCACCCACCCTGATCTGCATTTACGGCAGTCACCCAGGTGGCAGATTCTCTATCTGTTGTTTTCCTTTTTCTATTTGTGAAACTCACAACCTGACTTTTAATCCCGTTTATCATCATACCATTGCCTACTGTCCATCTCGCAACACTATCAAGGTCACCCTGCAGCTGCTCACAATCTTGTAACTTATTTATTACTCTATACAGAATAACATCATCTACAAACAGCCTTATCTCTGATTCCACTTCTTTACACATATCATTGATATATATAAGAAAACATAAAGGTCCAGTAATACTGCCTTGAGGAATTCCCTTCTTAATTATTATAGGTATAGGGAAGTACATCAGAAGAATATTACATTTGGTATAGCCATTGATTATTTTATGAAGGTAACAAAGATCGGAGAACTGTAAATGGCTTCTCAGTTGAGTATACCCAGCTTGTTCAAATGTTAGATTTAATTTTACTATAATCTATTAGCTCCATAGTCCATATTGATAGTTCAAGCATACAAGTATGAAGGATGAGTTCTCCACCTAATCAATACTTTATTTTACATAGTGTCGATATTATTTACATAAAAGGACAGCGACAGTTTCGACCTGTAAATAGGTCATCTTCGGCTGTTGAAGAACCTGCTTAATAGCGACTGTACAGAATAAACACTACTAAAATTAAACAAGAATGCCATTAAAATAAACATGAATGCCACTATTCTAAAAAATACTTAACATTAAGATATATACATATGGTACCATTTTGAGGGTTAGAGGGCTTTACCCTGGCCCCATGATTTCTACATATTTCAAAAATTATATTTGCTGAGGTTGAAATTGGATACAATTCTTAAGAGTTTATCAAGAATCTCTGACATTCTGGTGTCAAGTTCGAATATCTATGTTAAATGCCAACACTATGTCCAACGGTTTTATGAGATGTTTCCAAGTGCATTGTTGGGCCGCAATTATGCGGGGACGTCGTGTTCATTAGAATAAGAGGTTCAGTAACCTATTTACAGATACCCACAGCTTATTCTCAGTCTATATCAATGCTGAAAAACATGTTGGTGGCCACTATTTTAAAAATACCGGTACTTAACATTAAGATATATACATATGGTACAGTTTTGGGATTAAAGGGCTTTTATCCTGGCCCCATGATTGCTACATATTTCAAAAATTATATTTGTTGAAGTTGAAATTGGATACAATTCTTAGAGTTTATGAAGAATCACTGACATTCTGGTGTCAGGCTCGGATATCTAATGTTAAATGCCAACACTATGTCCAACGGTTTTATGAGATGATTCCAAGTGCATTGTTGGGCCGCAAATATGCGGGGACATCGTGTTCATTAGAATAAGGGGTCTAGTAACCTGTTTACAGATACATAGCTCATTCTCAGTCTATATCAGTGCTGAAAACATGCTAGTTTATATTAGACTTCCTTGTTGAGGTTTACGTTGCTGTGTGCGACATATTGAAATCAATGAAAGTAAGTTGTGGTTGCTCCCCTCTTCCTACTTGTGTTCCCTCTGGTAAATTTAAAAAATCTGAGAAAGAAGAAAAGGAAGGTAGGTATTAGAATAACTGATAGAGAGTGCCTGTTCTTTTCAACACAGCCATACCCATTCTAAAAGACACATATTTAAAAAATAATCAGCAAACACAAACCCACACACACCCCAAAAGACACACCCTACTCCACACCACCCCCTCCACAAGCTGCTTCCCCCTTCCCACCACCTCTCTTTCTTAACACTACAACAGCCACAAGACATACACGCACCAATGTGCAGCACGCTACTAACTATGCTTGAGGAGAGAGAGAGACACACACACACACGCACGCCCCTATTTAACAGGCACCCTTTCTTCTTGGGAACATGTTGTCCCTTATGTGCTAAAGAATGGGGTTCTGTGCTGCCCTTCGAGGCACAATCAGGAGATGAAAGTAGTTGTTCCAGCTGTTCTTGTGCCCTTGAATCTTCAAATATTATCATGAGACCCCATTAGGGGGGCACTTAGGCATCTTCAAAACCAGAGAGAAAATTAGAGAAATGTTTATCTGGAAGAGTATGGACAGCAAAATCAGAGAAATGGTTAAAGCATGTAAATCTTACTTGCTTAGTAAGCCCACCTTGTCAACTATGCAAGGGCTATTGTCATCGCAAGCTATAAGCCATGATCAATTAGTTCTACATAATGCCCAACAGATGGCAGAGCATGCCAGAGATCGAATCGGCACTCGAGAGTGAACTGGGGAAACTCAAAGGAATTGAAGTTCTTGTGCATCGTCTATAGACGGGCGTAGCTCTGCTGGATCGGCTGCGTCAGCCCGTCTATAGACGTACGTAGCACTCATTGGGTTAAGATAGTGAATACTGTTTAATTTTGTTAAATGTAGGTTGTGCCTTTGATAGGCCTGGATACTGTGGATTTAAAAAAATAGTTTCCTAAATGTAAATTTGTAAAGCAAAGATGCTCTTACTATTGGTGTAAAAGACATGGGGAGATCTGTCTCCTTAACTGTTGATTGAATAGAGCAGTAGTGCTCAAGTATCATCTGTAAATTTGGGAGCTTTAAGCTCAGATTGTTAATTGGCAGTTTGTTGATTATCCTTTTTTTCTCCACTTTGTATCTAAGCTAACAAGATAGTTCTGTACCTGAATTGTTGCCCTCTTAGCAAAGTGTAAAATTGAAAATTTGAAAAGAAAAGAAAAGAAGAGAAAGAAATATATCTATAATTTTAAAGTTTTAAATCAATCTTCTGACTGTCTTATACCCACCCATTCATGCCTGCACCTTCTTTCACCTCTGTAAAGCACGGTATCTCCGTAACACCCAGTCGCTCTGTAACAGAGTACAGTACAGTACAGTATAACCATGTGAAAGTCTTTGTTTATATCTTCTTGGAAATCCCGAATGCCATGCATATTAATTGCATGTTATGTACTGTCAATCATCTGCTGCTAATTAGCTTTCAGCCTGATGAAAAACCTTTCACAAGAACAGTTTAACATCTATTGTTTAGAAAGTCCCTCAACCTCTGAGAGCAGGTAGACTACATACAGTTTTACACCAAACATTGACCATTTGATTTCAATAAATTCTTACAAATTTTCAGCTTAAGAAAGGTACTGTAGTTGAAGTGCTGTGTCATATCATGCTTAGTTGTGCTATGCTCTCTGTTCTGTTATGGTTATGATCTTCTTGTCATCCCTGTTTTCTCCACATATTTAATTTGGAATGTAGGTTTCAGCATAAACCTGTCCCTGTTGTCTGGATTGCAGCATAGTGGCATAACTATCATTTTTGTTATTATATGTATTTTAATGTTATAATTATTCTTGTAACATTGTCTTTGTCTGGTATACATATGTTTTAGTTATCACATAATCTGTTTAATTTTTATTTGGCTGAAGATGGCCACCAAGTGGCTGAAACTAGTCCCAAGACTGATGTAACATTATTTACTTGATACTGTACATTATATTGAAAAGGTGGGACCCTCTAGTCAATTTATTTCTTATAATTGCACTTCAATATGGAACAAAAATGAGATTTATAGCTTAGAACCTCCTCTTTGAAATGGAATTTACCACAAACCATTATCTTCTAAAATGACTGTCTTATACAAAGAAAAACGAAAATACAGATAAATATATAAAAGAAAACTCTGATTATAGGTATAATTAATCATTTTATTTTGCTTGGTTTTACAAGTTGGAACATTTATCTCTTGATTTTCTTCAGTTGATTCGTGGATTCAGTTGGTAGTTGTTTTGATGGTTGCCCTCTTTTCTTCACGGGCTGCTCAGGAACTGTAGGTTCTGCAGACTTCTTCAGCTGTTGTAAGGATGGTCATCCTCTTTTCTTTGCAGACTGCTCAGGAATGTAGGTTTCAGTATGAACCTGTCCCTGTTGTCTGGATTTCAGCACAGTGTTCTGATCTCGCAGTAAAAATACCATTGTCATGCATTAGAGAGGCCATCTGCTTGTAGGTTTTTTGGTTCGCCTTCTGCTTCAGCTGACACATGTCAGAATGGCTCTGGTTGTGACTCAGTATATGTCTGGCAGAGTAAGCCTCTTCCTGTCGCTAAAATACGTGAAATAGTAGAATGTATTGATTGCACACAGGCGTTCGTAAAATAGTGACAAAAACTTATCTGCTAGGATACGAGTTTCTTCTTTGTCAGTGGACAGTATGTTGGTACTACCAGACATAATGGTGAAGCTTGAATGACACATACCGAGCTCGATAGCCGCAGTCACTTAAGTGCGGCCAGTATCCAGTATTCGGGAGATAGTAGGTTCGAACCCCACTGTCGGCAGCCCTGAAAATGGTTTTCCGTGGTTTCCCATTTTCACACCAGGCATATGCTGGGGCTGTACCTTAATTAAGGCCACGGCCGCTTCCTTCCCACTCCTAGCCCTTCCCTGTCCCATCGTCGCCATAAGACTATCTGTGTCGGTGCGACGTAAAGCAACTGGCACCACACAGCACTGAATGACACATTCCAGAAACTCAGAAAATGTATCAATCATGGATCTTGTATACTGCAGTTTAATGAGGCCAAATGTCGTATCAGGGCTAAATGTCATAATTATGGCCCAATAATACAAAATTTAACCTTATTTTTTAAATTTCTGTTCGTGTGTACTGTACATGCCAGTACGAATATTCTAAAATGGTGTTATTCTTATTTTGAGTGATGTGATTTTCAGAAAAAATATGAATTTCATCAACTTGTTGTTCAATTTCAAGACTTTAGTGTAGCATGAAAATTACATACACTTTTACCTTTGCCAGTTGAGTGCACCTCATCAAGAAGGAATGTACTGCTGACCAACTCTTTAATTGTTCACTCTAAAGAGGAAGCTTTCCACGCAGATTTGAAGTATGCTGCCCCAACAGCTTGTGCGGACAGTGACTATGAAATATTTTGAGCGTAGTCCATTGAAATAACAAGCATCTTTGTCAGATTCCTCAGTCCCTTCAATGGCACTTTGATAATGATGGCACCAAATTTTTGGCTTATTCATAATGTTCAATGGCTGCAGCCATTGTTACCTTCTTCTTTCATCTGAACTGTTCTAGGCACATCTCATTTGTATATTATTTTAACATATCTCATAAAGAGCACTGGCTGGTTTCATTGAAGGTCAATATTTTTGCCAATTTTTAAAAAATACTTGTTTTCCCGTGGGCTTCCTAAACATTACACAGGATTTGCAGTATTTTGTTTGCAATTAGAATTTTGTTTCATGGTCCAACTCATTGGCTGAATGGTCAGCGTACTGTCCTTCGGTTCAGAGGGTCCCGGGTTTGATTCCAGGCCGGGTCGGGGATTTTAACCTTAGTTGGTTAATTCCAATGGCATGGGGGCTGGGTATATGTGTTGTCTTCATCATCATTTCATCCTCATCACGACACGCAGGTCGCCTACGGGCGTCAAATAGAAAGACCTGCACCTGGCGAGCCGAACCCGTACAGGAATATCCTGGCACTAAAAGCCATACGACATTTCATTTCATTTTTGTTTCATGGGAAGGGAGCTTCATGACTCTATAGTCCTTAAAATGTGTTAGCTTGCCTGGAAGAGGCACTGCATGTTTGTCTGCATAGGCAGCAGTTAGGAGCGCACAGCTGTGAGCTCGCATCCGGGAGATAGTGGGTTCGAACCCCACTATCGGCAGCCTTGAAGATGGTTTTCCGTGGTTTCCCATTTTCACACCAGGCAAAAGGCTGTACCTTAATTAAGGCCACGGTCACTTCTTTCCCATTCCTAGGCCTTTCATGTCCCATCGTTGCCATAAGACCTATCTGTGTCGGTGCGCCGTATAACAACTAGCAAGAAAAAAAGGGTTCCTACCCATTAAAATTTTAATTATAAAATAATGAGGAAAATGTAAAACACATATATTACTGAAATTAATGATTTTTACTGTGCATACTTTCATAAAAACATCAGTAGTAATACACATAATATAGAAATAATAGAATGACTGCCAGACCTTGAGCAATAAAGCAAAGTAGTGGTGGCAACTCTGCACTTGAAGTGTATTTGTCATGTTTTCACTCTGGCAATTCCATCTGAAACCCAGAAATAACTTTCTGATGTTTCCCATTCTTGGTATAACAACAGAATTTAAACAAAAAGATTTAAAATTTACTATTTTTCTGGGGGAGGGGCTAATTTACTTACAGGGGAATATATCCCTTCTCCTGCTGGGTACTGACTGAAATAAACACTAGTAGTTAAGCCCTATGTTCCTTCTCGGCCCCACCATTTCTGATTTCGCACCCTGGTTGGATTGGTGGTTTCCCAGTTAGTTCATGGACTTGACCTTTTACACCATGTTCAGTGAAGTGCCATTGAGTAGTCTTGTACTTCTTCAAACTTAAATTGTAGAGGAATAAGTACATTTTCCAGTAAATAAGTACTTATCTGAGTTGATAATTTGCAAGAGTTCAATGTTCGCTTTATTTGGCTGATCGTTACTGGTTCTACCTTGAAAGATTGCTGAGCTGAGAAAATATTAGGTGACCTTAAATGAGTGTGACATGTTGACCGTATCATACTAATGAAAACATCTCATGGTATTTGTTTGGTACATTTCAAGGAGCAAGGAGTCTTGTGCATCTGATCAACTGTTTCTTCCTCCTACAAATTATGCACTGATTGACCAATACTTGGGTCAGTTCCTTGAAAATTTAAATGAGCTTGACTCTTGCTCAGACTTAAAGTTGCAGCTGGCTTAAATAAAGTTGACTGCTTGTGTTCATCTTCTGCATAAATTTCTGATGAAGGATTGTAATCAGAATCATTAGTCTCTTTGACTCACTTACAAAATGATGTCAACTTCACAAAATTCATCCATTCTGTAACAAAACAGAATACGCATATCAATCTTTAATTAATTCCTTTGAACATGTTTAGAAATTAAATTTCAAAAATACTTACATTACTGTTTGACAGAATTTAATAAACAGTTTGTTTGATAATGAAAACATTTGCCCAGAAAATATAAACATAATATTCCTTTCCTGAAAGCAAACAATTATCTATCTTATTGATATTAGAACATACCATGAGGCTTACAATTTTCATGGACTATCATGTGAACATTGCAGACAACTATCTCCAACTGCCAAAGGTTGCTCAAACTGGCTTGCAGTGTTACCAAAACTGTTTTTCTTATAAACAGGATTTCAATTATAAGGTGACTGTTTTGGCATAGTCACATATTATTCAGACTAATATTCTGAAAATGTCAATAATTTGGACTAGTATTAAAATATCTTGAATGTGATTTTGCAGGGCTGGCTATGGATAACACCTCCTCTAATACTATATGGACTGGATCAACTGCTCCGTTTAATGAGGCGTAACCGACAACATTTGTATGTAGTGCAAGCCACACGACTTCCAGGGTCAGCTGTTCATCTGGTTCTAGAAAGCCCTGGCAGAGATTTCAATTGCCAACCAGGTCAGGTGGGTTACTGAGAAAATCTGTATTTGAGGTTTCTTCCTTTTCCATAGAAGAAACTGTCATCGTTAACCTTGGTGATATAGAACAATTGTCAGACATTCTAACCTTTTTCAAAGTTCTCCTGATCCATAATTGCTCGGTTAAAGCAAACAATTTAGAAATACACTCTCCTCTGGGGCAAATGTTAAACCAGAACCTTTTAGTCAATAATGACCTGTTTCTGTGTATTCTCAGCATTCTCTTTGATCAAAAAAAAACCCTAAGCACTAAATCATTTGTCCTCATACCATGTCAATAGACCTCCATAATAATTGGCTCACATCTAAGCCATTTCTGTCCCTTAACCCTAGCTAGAACTTCCATTACCCACAGTTCAAATCCTGACCAATGCATGTGGGATTATTGAAATGAGAAGACATGTTCCTTTGGTTCAGATTACACATAAGGCTGGAGGTACCGAACAAGTTCCCTATGCGGTATGGGTCACGTCACCATCGACAGTCCTGAGAATGCTTTTCCATAGCTTCTCAGTTTCACATTAGGCAACTTCTGTTAATGCCATGTCTCCTTCCTTCCCTGCCCTAGCCCTCTAATATCATAGGATTTTGAAAACTTATCAGCATTAGGGCAACATTAAACCTCTACTAAAATAAAAATAAAAGAAACAGAAAAGAAAACTTGAAGCTCAGTGGCTATTATACCAATATCAACAGTCATGTAAAATTGCATGTTTGCTTGTTTGTTTGTTTTCTTTTTTCGCTCCATCACCAGGCCAAGCACTTGCTGCATTTAGGTGATTAATTAATGGTGTGTCATCTCCGGTGAAGCCTGGTGCAAGTCTTCTGGGTTGATGCCTGTAGATAACCTGCACTTCTATGAGGATGAGTTCCTAGCCGTGATGAATTATAATGTTGAAACCACCCACCCAGCCTCTGAGCCATTGGAATTCACCAATTAACATTAAAACTAAAATCAATCAATCAATCAATCAATCAATCAATCAATCAATCAATCAATCAATCAATCAATCAATCAATCAATCAATGCAAATATTCATTTATAGGATTAGCAGTAAGGGATTGGAATAAATTATCAAGGGAAATGTTCAATAAATTTTGAAGTTCTTTGAAAATGTTTAAGAAAAAGCCAGGTAAACAAATGATAGGGAAAATGCCACCTGAGCGATGGCCCTAAATGTAGATCAGTAATGATTGATTGACTTCCATACCCTGATCAGTATATCTACTACAAAACAAGCAGCGTGGCCAGCACTTAGGATATTCCTTCTTATTGACTGAAAAAGAAGCTTTTGAGTCACATCACTCTTGGTCTAAGTCATCAATGAATCCAGAAAATTCACCATCAAGCTCACAATCACCATCTGTGGCAGCATTATTTTCATATTCTACACTCTTCGTAACCTCAATATTTGCATTACATAATTTTGGTAAATTTTCTTTTAACGTCTGCATTATCAGAGGTACCCTCACTCTTCTTTGTTGATAACCTTTTAACCCTTCAAGCCAGTATTAAAAGTTGGTCAAGTTTTACCGTACAGCAGTAATAAATTTTAGAAAAACATCACAATTTTACATGCTGTCACAAACATTGCTATAACTGCTAAATGACTTGTCTGATTTTGTTCAAAATAAATGGATACACAGTTCATATTATGCAGATATTGTATCTACATACAAAAAGATGGCATGCATAATAAAAAAATGCCTAATTACCATCTTGTTGGAATAAAATTTGAATCAACCGGTGTCCATGATCACTCAGGTGAGCATTCAGTTATATTACTATCACTATGTAAATCACACATAA
The DNA here is from genome assembly GCF_040414725.1 of Anabrus simplex. Lineage (NCBI taxonomy): Eukaryota > Metazoa > Arthropoda > Insecta > Orthoptera > Tettigoniidae > Anabrus > Anabrus simplex. Next base: position 350,250,684 of record NC_090265.1, on the reverse strand, counting down.
TTTCCTGCTGTGCATAATCATCATCACTAACACTTTCATTATCACTCGCTGCATTAGATAAATACAGACCATGTGAGGACGCTGCCATGTTGTTTACAAAGATCGATGTTGATGAAACAAATTCTTTTTATGCCAACACAATGCCGCATTACAGTAGAAGATACTCCCCTGCATAGAATGATACCCTGTGCTGTGAGTCGTGCTAAAAGTTCACGTTGTCAACCAACAGATGGCATGCAGATGTACATCTAAAACATCGCTAGCCTAGTCCATACTGGTAAATGTCAAACCACTCCTGGCTTATGTTTTGTACGTCCTTACATGTACATGTCGAACCGGCTTGAGCAGTTAAGCAAACTCATGTTCTCTTTATACCTACTTCAAAGAATATATTCCTTAAAAGCTACAGTAAATTCATAAACATATAAACATTGTAATGAAATGAAATTTTACAAACAATTTATCAGAACTATCAATCCAGCAAAAGAAACTATGGACTCGCAGATGTGATGTTGTCTGGTCAAAGAACATAGAACTGTTTTCTCTTTATATGTGGTCTCTGGTGATTTTCAAATTAATATGAGAATTACTAGGCAAATAGCTGTGCAGTTTGGGTCATGTAGCCATCAGCTTGAACCCCACTATCAGCAGTTCTGAAGATGGTTTTTCATAGTTTCTCATTTTCACAGCAGGCAAATTAATTAAGGCCATGGTCACTTCCTTCCCACTCCTAGCCCTTTCCTATACCATTTTCACCAAAAGACCTATCTGTTCAGTACAACATAAAGCAGATTGTTAAAAAAAAGCAGGAATTTTAACTGGCCACCTCTTTTAAGAGTTTAATCAAATAATTAACACAATTTTTTACTGGAACAGTTATATTGAAATTTTTTACTGGAAAAGCATTCCCATGTGTCTCTCCTCAAATATAGCTCTGGTCCCAGTTGTTCTCCTGTCCACTCTAACTCTTCCCTCAATTTCACTTGAACTTATTCCATCAGCCTCAATTACTGTTTTGATCCCCAATATTTCAATTTACTCATTGTCTTAATTGTCTCATTTCCAAGCTGTAACATCCTGTCAGCGTTTGTCCCCTTTGAGAAGTACTGTATTTAATTTCACTATAATTCAGTTAGCCCCGACATTTTACATTCCTCAGTTATTAATTTCTTCATCATTTAGGAAGCATCTTCAGTATTTTAGGTCACTTCACTTGATCATCTGCAAATAGTAAGTGATGTAGAAAGTAGTTTGGTTTCATCAGAATTCCCTTGGGACCAAATTTCCTGAACCATTTCAATAAGCAGGCATCAAAATAAATTTTGGCTTTATACAACAACCCTAGTAAACCTTGATTTGTGTAAAATTCTCTGGATGGCTTTAATCTGGTAGTTATTATTTATACTTACCAAAATATTAAAAAACAAAACCTTCAGTTCTTTCATTATTCTTTTCCATATATTTTCACTATTTGTTAAAGTTTAGTATTTGTAATTTGTCTCTCTTCAGTAATTAATATTTTAAGTATTTGTGGAAAGTATAGTACGCGAACTTTTTCTTGAGCCCTAGTTCCCATTCAGCACTATGGAGTTCAGGGCTCAAGAAAAGGTTCGCGTACTATACAAGAGATGATAGTGATAAACCAAAGTGTAATACTGATAGCCTTCCTAAAAATATGAAATTTGGATAAATAAAAGATTCTTGCATATTTCATCACTATTTTACTGCTGCTGTAATTCTCTGAGTACCTATTCAGAAAAGTATTTGTTCCAAACAACTCTCTGGTCAGTCAAGTTTGCAGAATAGTAGCATGATAGTAAAGCATATTGCTCAAGTTGTCTGGTACATTGCATCTTCGTAGGTTATCCTTTCAGTCAGGCCACCCTCCAGCTGAGTCCATCATTTTAATTGAAGCAACCTGTTGTATTCTCTCTATGATCTTGAGGGCATTATTTTTCTTTTCTTATAGTGGCCTTCCATTACCATCTACTTCCTATAAAATGTGCACTTATTTGTAATAAAATAGAACTTTTCTGTTTGTATTTATCCATCAAAATAATTCTTGAAGTCCATTTCTTTTTACCAGAGTTATTTATTGTCTCTTCATTGTGCTGGTTTCTGAAGCTTAAAACATGGGCATTCCCATTTTGCAGATTTTTATGTGTTATGAGAGTATGATAAAATAGAGATGTATGACTCAATCCATCAGTTATAAGCATCATTGATCTATTTTCCTACCTCCATTCTGTGGACATTCCATTAGGTGTTGGACCTTTTGCCCATACATGCAATAAACTTATAAAACCAGCAAAATTTGTTGACCAGGCAGAGGAGCCATGGCTGAACTATCACTCTTATTACATAGGTGTGAAATGTATGTGAAGTTTGAGTTTTCCCCTCAAAATAGACAGATCAGTAAGTTTTATTTAGACAGATATTTTGTGTAGCTATGTATTTCTTTTTATTTAAAGAAAGTTTATGTTTAAATTGTTGCAGTTTATTCTGCTCCAGTGTCCGATCATCTCGACAATTGAATGGCATCCTTTCACAGTTAGCTCAGTAAGTATCTATATTGTGTTAAACTTAATGCATTTATGATAATTTCTTTGATACTACAGATATATATAATTGCATATGGCCTCCTGAGAGGCCTTGGTGCAGGTCTTTTGAGTAGATGCACTATAGGTGTCCTGCTTGTTTGTGAGGATGGGACCCTACCTAAGATAAAGTCTAATGTTAAAGATGCCACAAACAACCAGCCTCTGAGCCAGAGGAATTAACCAATGAATGTTAAAATCCCTGACCCAGATAGGAATAAAACCCAGTATGTTAATCATTTAGCCATGGAGCCAGATAATACTTAAGATAATAATGCACAATTGAAAGGAAAGAAAATTACAAGTATAAAAGGCACACCATCAAAACAGCTATTAATCTATGTAGAAAATAAGTCGACAGGACAATCAAGTATAAAGACATGAATTCAATGAAAGAAGAAGAAGATAACTCATAATTGCTTTAAGATTGAAGATGTTGGAGAGACAAGGATAGGTCTGAGAAAGACAAAATTAAAACACTTACATTATATTGGGTTTGGAAGGAGTTTGACATAGACAGATGAGACCGGAATTATTTAAAAGTTAAGCCTGGCACAAGTAGAAGAAAGCAGTGCAGGTTTAAGTTAGAATCTTGTTGTTGACATCCACATATTTAATAAAAAGTTCTTTATTGCAGCCAAATCAGCATACATTTCATTCTCCAGTACAATATTTCTCAAAAGATTCTGTATGCCAGTCGGAGTTCACTACATGGTATCTTTCACAGGGATTCCAACATCTAGTTCATACTGTATATAGTCTGTGCCTGATTCATAAAAACCATTTAGTCTGACACAGTTTTTGATTGTATCCATGCACAGAAGCCTTGTCATTATATGCCTCATTTCATAGTCACCATGTTTCCATTCTTTGTTGATCATGGTGTCGCTCATGTAGAACTCCTCCTGCAGTCAGTGTTCTTCCAGAAGTTCCACATATGGAGGTGTGGCTGGCAGACACAGCTGTAATCTGAGTTCTTCCACGTGGAATACCTGTCTTGCCAGTTCATGTACAAGTCAAGAGGGAGTGTACATTGATATACAGAGTGCTGTCTTTAACAAGGTTGCCTTTAATTTCTTTATCCTTTCCAAAGTTTCCTCTTTAGGTGTAACCATATATTTTCCAGACCATGCCACTACAGGTCTAACTTTCAGGTTGAGAGCTTGATGGCTGTTGTGAGTGATATATCATTTAGGTGCAATATGTCACTTATAGCCTTCATAGTAACCTGTAGTCAATCACTGACATGAAAAAAATACTGTGCCCGATGTCTGAAGGTGAGACTCCTAGATGTTTAAAATGGGTCACTGATTTTAGCTGTCTATTTCCAATGTGGAAATTCCCATGTTTTGCCCCTTATCTGAAAATCATTGATACATATTTCTATTCATTTAGCCACAATTCATTCCTTTCTACCCATTTTGTCACTAGGCCAAAGGTGGCCTGCGAGTCTGTTTAGGAATATGAAGTCAGTATCATGTCATTAGTGCACTTGAGTATCTTTATGTTTTCTGATTCTATTGCATCTGCAGTTGCAAGCATGAACAGCAGTGGACTTAGAAGATCACCTTGCAATATGCCTATAGTCTGCGTTAAAGGATTTGATCTAGTGATGCCATCACTTATTACTAACTAGCTATTTGAAAGTAAGTTCTTTGTGAGTGGGAGCAGGTTATTTCTTGGTCCCCTAAAATCCTGTTGTTTCTCCAATAAAATGGTCCTTTTGACAGTGTTGAATGCCTCTGTGTAGTCGATGAAGATGGCATGTAATTACCCACATACAGTAGTTGTGTTAGGGTTTCTTCTGTGTCATTTTGCAGGCATTGGATTACTTGAATTGGTCAACCTTCCCCTTCTGAAGCTAAACTGTGTCTCTAGTAGATTGTTTCTTACAATTTCAGAAAAGTGTTTGCAGACCAGTGTTGTCAGTGTCTTAAGTAGTGTATACTCTAGAGCACTGGGATCAGCTGTGTTGCCTTTCTTTTTATGCAACATTTTTATTGTGGATGTTTTTCATCTATCTGGTACCATGCACTGATGCAGGCATTCATTTAAAAGGTGTGTAAATGATTCCTTCAACACTGACAGAGTGGCTTTCAGAAATTCATTAACAATATTATCTGGACTGCATATTTTGTTGTACCAAGCTCGATAGTTGCAGTCGCTTAAGTGCGGCCAGTATCCAGTAATCGGGAGAGGGGTTCGAACCCCACTGTCGGCAGCCCTGAAGATGGTTTTCCGTGGTTTCCCATTTTCACACCAGGCAAATGCTGGGGCTGTACCTTAATTAAGGCCACGGCTGCTTCCTTCCCATTCCTAAGCCTTTCCTCTTCCATCATCGCCATAAGACCTATCAGTGTCGGCGCGATGTAAAGCAAATAGCAAAAAAATATTTTGTTGTTTTTCAAGCTATATCTTCAACAGCTCTTAAGTTCTGGAGGTTGCTGGTATGGAACCTCCATACTAGCCCAACCAAGCCACGTGCAGATTTAACAACACTGCCTTGTAAAGCCCATTTGAATTCACTCGCAAAGTGATCTGATTGGCTAACATCAGCAGCTGGAAAAAAAAAAAAGACATCTGCATGAGATATTGATGTTATTTTTTAAAATTGCTGATTAGTATGACCAACACTCTAATGATCATATGCTCAGTTTACATTGTTTCCGACCACCCAGTATATTGCTGTCTACCAACTACCCATAGCGTATACTTTCTGGAACAGATCGTTTACTGAACTACTTCTCCATCCAAGGCAGGTCTATCCTCTGGCTCCAGGTGAAGGGTAAGAGAATAGTGCTCTCCATCAGCAGTGATACAGTCAAATCAATGTTTAACTGATTCAAACTGCTGTTGAGCTCCATGGCTAAATGGTTAGTGTGCTGGCCTTTGGTCTCAGAGGCCCAGGTTCAATTCCTGGCAGGGTCGGAAATTTTAACCATCATTGGTTAATTTTGCTGGCATGGGAGCTGGGTGTATGTGTCATCTTCATCTTCATTTCATCCTCATCATGATGCACAGGTTGCCTACAAGTGTCAAAAATCAAAGGACCTGCACCTGGCGGGCCGAAGATATCCTCGGACACTCCCGGCACTAAAAGCCATACGTCATTTCATTTCATTCAAACTGTCAAACCTGTGATGGTCATAGTCTAAAGTTAAACCCTTGATGCTGACCTCCATACGTCGTATAGAACTCCTTTTCTTCACATGCTGTCAACCTCCATGCATAGGGTAGAGCCCTGTAGGCCTAACTTTATGTTGTTCTAGCTTGTAAAATATTAAAGTTGTTGAGATGGAAATGGCACATCTCTGCTTTCCTTGTATAAATCAGCCCAAATCAGTGTTTCTTTTTTTTTCTTTCTAAAGAGTTTGAAATAGTCTGACCTCTTTCCATGTGGGAGCATACGGACTTAAATTTCTGCTGCATTCTAGCAGATGTATATAACAATACATGACATTTCCTTATGTAGATTGATTGTATAAATCACCATTTTTTCACTGATATGCATGTTGACTAATTCTGGTGAGGACTCCTATAATTCTTTCAATACCTTGAAACCTCTTACGACTCGTAATTATGACTTGCTGTCACTTTGAAATATGATATTGCGTGGCGCAGGAGCATGGCACGGTGCAGTTTAAATGAAAGAGAAGTAATTAAGTTTTAATAAATCAGACAATAAGAGTACTACACCAGACTGAACTGAGCAAATTGAGAGTAGACGCATAACATACGAAATGAGAGTGCATGGTGCACAAGACCAAGTAATGGATGATGAAGAACACCAAAGTACATGCCCTCTTTCTTATGAACTAATCATCCCATTAACTTGGGATTTGTGCTAAGTAAAACTTTGAACTATTGTTCCCGGTTCTTCTGCTCAGAGTTCCCGAGGCAATGATTACCCTAGTTTTCACTGCATTATGAAACAATCCATGCGAATACACGAACGTCACTTTAATTCCGTATAAAATATGGAAGGTCTCTTCTCCATTAGTAGAATATAATGCAAATATAAAGTCAATGAACATAAACTACATTCTTTTGAGCCTCTACTGTAAACATTTGAAAATAATCTTAGGGTGAGTGTCCCAAATATCGCCTACAATAACTATTTCTCTGTATGTCAACCTTCTGGGTTGTGAAATCAATCTGGAAAATAAATGAATATCACTAGGAACAATCTTCCTTTGGTTCCCAGAGATCAAATCGCTTCATAACTTACGCCAGTTTAAGTTAATTAGCAAAATGTCAAAAAATGTCCCAAGACAATTTCGCATGAGTGTGTTCCTAATATCGCCTACCCCTGTTCCTATTACCACCCACCAGGCGAAATTAGGAGCACTTGTTAAAAATGAGTTGCTAAGTTTGTAGAGCACACATAACTTACATTTGTTAACTAATTTCAAACTTTTGGTACGAAAAGAGGACTTAAATTAAAAATGAGGACAGACAGAAATGCTTCATAATTTATTAGATAACTGAAAAAGTGTGTAAATATAGTAGATAGGTAAAATCCTGAAATAGCTCCAGGAGGAGCCCCCTTCATTAGCTTCAAGTCCTGTTTCTTTCTGGAAAAAACTATCATGGGAGGAACGTACTGGCCGACAGCAGACATACAGATGACAATGGTGTTCAGCTTTCCCCGCTCTGCCGATGACATTTTGTAGACTGCCGGTTTCCCTTTTGTGCAAATCACTTGTACATTTTTGCTTTGAACAGTTGTGATGCCAGTTTTGTCTGCATTAAAAGTTCTGGCAGAGTTGAATTTGATTTTGGCAAGTTCTGTTCTAAGAATATTGAGAATAAATTACATTTTTTCAGTGAACCCTAATATTCTGGCTCTTGACAATGACTGTGGAGTTCTTGTTGTCAGCTGGGAAGTCTTTTTCAAAAACAAGTTCAATCACTTTCGACCTGTGATATTGGTTCTTTCTGAGAAGGGATGAGGAAGATTGTTCCTTAAGGCAAGTTGGAAGGCCATCTGCTTCACGTCATTTCGAGTCAAACCGAAAAAAAACATACGTCCATGCAGTACTCGACCAGTTCCTTTTCTAAATCAGGTGTCAGCACAGGTTTCCTTCCAAGTTTCCTTCTTACCACAGCAAATTCTTCTTCATTTTTCCCTTTTGTAGGTACTTTTTTAAATGTAGTCTCGAATCGTTAATTTTGGTACTCCAAATGCTTTTGATGGTCTCAGAGTTCCCATTTCTTTGTTCTGAACAGCCCGACATGCAGCCTCAAGACTGGACATGCTCCACGTCTGCCTTTTCTTCTATTCTCTTGGGATCTCATGTACGAGCCCTACAACAACAACAACAACAACAAAACACAGAATTGGGTTTAAGTCTGGAGCAGACAGATTAAGTGAAGTTTATAGGTGAATGAAAGTAGGTGCTCCAAATATCGCCTAGGGGCGATATTAGGATCGGGTTGGTAGGCGATATTAGGAACACAGCTCAGTCAACACAAACATACACATGACGGAGGTTAAAAGCAGTTTTTAAAAGTAATAACAACATCTTTGGAATCCTCATTTAATGCACTTTCAAGTGATATAAGGAAAATTAGGATTTGGAAACAGTTACCTGGTCATTCCCTGGATTGATTGGAGACAAAGAATACGTTCATCACAGGCTCAAACACACCAGATGCCATACTGCTGTTATTATCACTCATAGGAAGCTTGCCGCTGACGCTGTGTGTGGCAATACATCAGAACGTCAAGGTAACTACGTAATCTCATAGATGGCGTGCATAGTAGCTTGCAAACACGGGTAGGCGATATTAGGAACAGAGGCGATATTTGGGACACCCACCCTAGCTAAACTGTTGTAACTGAACTTTTAAATAGACCCCTGCATTTTCTAAGTGCTCAACCCAAAGCACGGGGTAAAGCGGCACTCAAATGTTCCCTGTTGCTGAGGAATTAACTCTCAAGCTTTAACAAGCTGCTGACTGCCTGCTGCTAACCAGTCAGAATTACAATTATAATGGAATTACAAAGGAAGCGGGAAGTGAAAGTGATGAGGAGGGAGATACAGCTGCTCGTGCCGAACAAACAGTTATGCATGGGGCTGCTTTGGCAAATGTCAAGTCATTGCTGGAGTACATCGATGGCCAGGATGAATCTCTCATCACCAAAAAACTTGTTTTGAGAAACTTTAGAAGCAAAATAAAGAAAAGGTGTTTCTCAGCACAAAAGCAGTAAACAATGACTGATTATTTTCAGAAACAGTAAAGTTAGGTAGTCTGAATATTTTTCTTTGCCTTATTACTTTCAGCAAAAGTGCTGTTTATTTTTCCATTTATTAATTGTGCTAAGTGCTACTTTTACTTCCACATATTGGGTAAGTTAATAAAATTGTAATTTTAACTGTACTTTCAGTACCCCTGTTCTATTTTTAACTTTTTTCGGGTTAACCGCGATTTTACTTATCCGGGAAGCCTTGACCCTACATTATCCTGGTTAATCGAGAGTTGAGTGTATTAACATGCTAACTCAGGAATGCAGAAATGGCACTTTGACTGTTTAAATTAACAATTAAAAATCTGAGCTGTTGCCAATTATTTAAAGGGAAGACCACTGCTGAGTGAAGAGAAGTGGTCCTACCACTGGCTAGTATGGCATACTCTATTTGGCACCACTCATATATCTTTGGAAATAATTTTTTTTTTTCTATAAAAATTTAACATAGAACAAAATTTGTTATAAGTGAAAGTTTAAACCATTTTTGTTCTCCTACACTTCTTTAGATATATGATATTGAGAAAGATGTTTAGAAATTTTTGAAGTCAAGTTTCCTTATAATTTAATGTTCAGATTTGAATTTGAAAAAAAAAATGTACCCTGGTAGCGACTGGCAGTGCGGCTTGGTCTAATCACCAAGTTTCTATACCTCTATTAGTTTTTGTGCTATGATGGAATGGACAGACAGATAGACAGACACACAGGAATTGATTTTTAGCTGCCACATAACCTAAATATGTTTAAAACATGCAAAAAAAGTAATTGTTACCAAAAAAAATGGAGAGACAGATTGTGTTTATATAGACTACTGAAAAGTGTTATTGTTTAATAATTAATAAGAAAAGAGAATTTAATTTGTGCTATACCCATATGCTAATATATGTTACTGCAGTAAGGGAGTAGGCTATTCAGTCAAGTGCATTATATGAATATAACTTTCTATGTTTCAGTGCCCAACATCTAGTCAGCCTAATTTATCCATCTTAATACGAGCAAGAGGAGACTGGACAGGTATTGATAACCTGTGATTTCTTTAACAAAGTTTATTTATATTCTACACGTGTCAGTTTTCTGATATCATTCTCTTGATCCACAGAAGAGCTACTTGGTCGAGTATTAGTACCATTCTCACACACTCAGCACACTGTAGAGCTATGCCGTTGGCCTTCACCGCAACCAGTTAGGTAAGCTATTTTCAGAGAGAAAGTGCTACAAGAGATCACTCAATAATCTCTTCCTTCCAAGACATGAAGTTTCACACTGGGCAATTTAAGAAAAATGAAATAAATAAATAAATAAAGTTCTTCAGTACTGACTCCATTAAATAATAATGTAACAATAATTATAATGAATTATCCACCTTCACTACTGTTTTTTTACTGCAATGTATTACCTCGTTAGAGTGTTTTCAACTAATTTTGGAGTAGTTGTCCTCAGCAAAACATATTTTGTGTATAATAAGAGCATTATGGTGAAAAGCAGGGAGTTTATATAACAGAGTCAAATAGAAGATAGATCCGATTAAGAAAGCCAAGCAATACAACTGATGTTGTTAGGTTGACCGTGTAACACTCCAATATCTGTAAGCCATTTGGGAGAGCAGCAGTCATCTTGGAAAACTGGGGTCCTTATTCAGCTATGTGCCATGAAGGGTATTAGTAAATACTAACAAGATACAAGGATAAAAGAGAGCAACAACTCATACAAGACTGGCTTTTTCTCGGACTGCATTGTCGCATGTCAACAGGTGAGCAATTCCATTTATAGTGAGGTAGGATAGACATAGAGTAACATGTGGTAGAAGTGACAATAATTAATTCTGTTTTGCATCCACAGTAGTGTTGCCACTATTGCCGTTCCAACCCACGTAGATACTTCACCATTAATGACTGGCACAGAAAGGAGGGTGTGGTCTATATAGGGAACGCTCCACTGATCTCAGAATCACTGGAAAGCTCCAATGATGTATGACTGCCACTATCACTAGGTCCCAAAGGGATTACTAAACTTTGGATGCAGCTTGGGACTGGTTGAATGTGTGTGTTTCAGCACATAACCACCAGACAGAGCCGAAATCGGCAAAACATCAATTTAGAAGTAAAGCAGTGTGGAGTATAGATTCTTTTATATCCTTTTATCCCATTCATAACGTGCAAGTAGTAGTGTTTGCCAGTCATTAATCCAAGGTAAGTAAAATATAAACTAGCCTTTCGTTGTAACTATTTTGTTTATCAAAATTAAGTACATTTTACATTGTTGTTACTTTTCAACATGAGAGAATACACTTTTGCCAATGAATAGGCAATTTCTTCATCCCATTTTCAAATAAGGTAGCCAGGCGTGTCTGGAGCCAATTGCACACTAACTGTTTCACCTCCTCATTATTTATAAATCGCTCTCCACAAAGAGTGCCCTTCAGCAGCCCAAAAGTGTGGAAGTCACATGGTGACAGGTCTGGACTATAGGGTGGATTGGGCAGGACAGTCCAGTGCATTTGTGCACATGTTTTCTGGGTTAGTCTTGCCGTGTGGGGTTTGGCATATACAGATTTGATTGGATGTCATGCCTTTCTGACCTGTAGGCAAAATGAACCTGGCAAAGAAGATTGCAGGAGTAGGCCAAAGTACTGGTCCAACATTCCTCGAGGAAATCAGCCAGCATTAATCCTCTGTAGTCCCAGAAGACCATATTCAAGACCTTGCCTGCATCTTGGCTTTCACCGGTGGCCTCTCGCCATGCATCTGTCACTTCATACTCACCTTCCTTGACATGAGAGTGTAATGGTGGATCCAGGTCTCATCACAAGTGATGATTAATCTCAAAAAGGTGTCTCCTTCTGCCTCATGCCTTGTCAAAAGCTCACGAGAAATTGCAAGCCTTCTGATCTTCATTCAGCAGCCTTGGAACCCAATCGGATGATTGTCAGAACATCCTCATGGCTGATCTTAAGTTCCTGGCTGATCTGAAGCACAGTTGTTTTTGTGTAAACTTCAATAAGATCTTGAACAGCCGCAATGTTCTGGGTTGTGATGGAGGTGAGGGGGCGGTCTGCGTGTGGCATGTTTCCAACACTCTCACATCCGTCCTTGAACTCATTACACCAGTAATTCACCCAGGCCCATAAGAGTGTTCTGTTCCTGAACTGTGCGTGTAACTGGCAACAAGTTTCAGCAGCTTTAACATTTTCTCGGATGAGAAATGTGATGATCAATCAATCAATCAATCAATCAATCAATCAATCAATCCTGATCTGCATTTAGGGCAGTCACCCAGGTAGTAGATTCCCTATCTGTTGTATTCCTAGCCTTTTCTTAAATGATTGCAAAGAAATTGGAAATTTATTGAACATCTCCCTTGGTAAGTTATTTCAATCCCTAAGTCCCCTCCCTATAAATGAATATTTGCCCCAATTTGTCCTCTTGAATTCCAACTTTATCTTCATACTGAGATCTTTCCTACTTTTAAGGACACCACATAAACTTATTCATCTACTGATGTCATTCCATGCAATCTCTCCACTGTCAGCTAGGAACATACCACTTAGTCGAGCAGCTTGTCTCCTTCCTCCCAAGTCTTCCCAGCCCAAACTTGGCAACATTTTTGTAACGCTACTCTTTTGTTGGACTTCATCCAGAACAAATCAAGCTGCTCTTCTTTGGATTTTGTCCAGTTCTTGAATCAAGTAATCCTGTTGAGAGTCCAAAACATTGGAACCATACTCTAGTTGGGGTCTTACGAGAGACTTATATGCCCTCTCCTTTATATCCTTACTACAACCCCTAAATACCCTCATAACCATGTGTAGAGATCTGTACCCTTTATTTACAATCATACTTATGTGATTATCCCAATGAAGATCTTTCCTTATATTAATACCTAGGTACTTACAATTATCCCCAAAAGGAACTTTCACCCCATTAATGCAGTAATTAAAACTGAGAGAACTTTTCCTAGTTGTGAAACTCACAACCTGACTTTTAACCTCGTTTTTCATCATACCATTGCCTACTGTCTGTCTCACAACATTATCGAGGTCATTTTGCAGTTGCTCACAATCTTGTAACTTATTATTAATCTGTACAGAATGACATCGTCTGCAAAAAGCATTCTCTGATTCCACTTCTTTACTCATATCATTTATATATATAAGAAAAAGGTCCAATAATACTACCTTGAGGAATTCTCCTCTTAATTATTACAGGGTCAGATAAAGCTTCGCCTACTCTAATTCTCTGAGATCTGCTTTCTAGAAATATAGCCACCCATTCAGTCACCCTTTTGTTAAGTTAAATTGGACTCATTTTTGCCAGTAGTCTCCTATGATATACGCTATCAAACGCCTTAGACAGATCAATCACGATACAGTCCATTTGACCTCCTGAATCCAAAATATCTGTTATATCTAGCTGGAATCCTACAAGTTGAGCTTCAGTGGTATAACCTTTCATAAAATCACAAACTGCCTTCTATCAAATCAGTTATTAATTTTGCAAACATGTCTAATGTAATCAGAAAGAATGCTTTCCCAAAGTTTACATGCAATGCATGTCAAACTGACTGGCCTGTAATTTTCAGCTTTATGTCTATCACCCTTTCCTTTATACACAGGGGCTACTATAACAACTCTCCATTCATTTGGTATAGCTCCTTCATGCAAACAATAATCAAATAAGTATTTCAGATATGGTACTGTATCCCAACCCATTGTCTTTAGTATATCCCCTGAAACCTTATCAATTCTAGCTGTTTTTCTAGTTTTTAACTTTTGTATCTTACTGTAAATGTCATTGTTGTCATTGGTAAATTTTAATACTTTTTAAGTATTGGTCACCTCCTCTATCTGAACATTATCCTCGTAACCAACAATCTTTACATACTGTTGACTGAATATTTCTGCCTTTTGAAGATCCTCGCATACACACTTACCTTGTTCATTAATGATTCCTGGAATGTCCTTCTTGGAACCTGTTTCTGCCCTAAGCCTATACATACTCTTCCATTTTTCACTAAAATTTGTATGACTGCCAATTATGCTTGCCATCGTGTTATCCTTAGCTGATTTCTTTGCTAGATTGAATTTCCTAGTAAGTTCCTTGAATTTCTCCTTACTTCCACAGCCATTTCTAAATCTATTTCTTTCCAACCTGCACTCTCTTCTTCATCCGTTTACTTCTCTGTTATAATATAGTGGATCTCTACCATTCCTTACCACCTTTAAAGGTACAAACCTATTTTCACATTCCTCAACAATTGCTTTAAACCTATTCCAGAGTCTGTTTACCTTTTTATTTACTGTTTTCCACCAATCATAGTTGCTTTCTAAAAACTCCCTCATGCCTGTTTTATGAGCCACATGGTACTGCCTAATAGTCCAAATTTTAATATCTTCCTTTCTTTCACATTTATAATACCATCTATTACTTTGATTTCTCTATAGAGCTCATCTGGTTTTACCAGTACCACATCCAGAATATTCTTCCCTCTAGTTGGTTCTGTCACTTTCTGAATGAGCTGCTCTTCCTATATTAACTTATTTACCATTTGTATTACCTGTCATTCGTATTACCTCTCCAATTCGCATTTGGTAAATTGAGATCACCCGCTACAATCACGTTCCTTTCCTTATCGTTTCCCACATAGCTGATTATCTTATCAAATAATTCTGAATCAGCGTCAGCGCTACCCTCTCCCGCTCTGTACACTCCAAAGACATCAAGTTGCCTATTATCTTTAGAGGTGAGCCTTACACTTAGAATTTCATGTTTGTCATCTTTAACTTTTTCGTAGCTTACAAACTTCTTTCACCAGAATGAATATTCCCCCTCCTACCATTCCTATCCTATCTCTACGATACACACTCCAGTTCTATGAGAATATTTCTGCATCCATTATATCATTTCCCAGCCATGATTCAACTCCTATTACAATATCCAGTAAGTATTTATCTATTAAATTACTTAATTCTATTCCTTTCTTTACAATACTTCTACAGTTCAACACTAACATTTTTATGTCATCCCAACTTGACTTCCAGTTCCCTGTTCCCTTATCACTGCTCTGTAGGCCACCCCATTTCCCTGAATGTACCTCCCTATAACCCTTCTATACAAATTTCCTAACTTACATGTACCATTGCGGTTTAAGTGAAGGCCATTTGAGAGCAGATCCCTATCTCCTACCCACCCATTAGGATCAAGAAATCTCACTCCCAGTTTCCCACATACCCACATGATCCTCTCATTTAAATCCCCAGTCACCTTCCAGTCAGTATCCCTCCTACACAGTATTCTACTGATAACAATCTGCGCTTCCTTAAACTTCACCTATGCTACATTTACCAGAGCCCACACTCCCCAACTATGTTGGTACTTATACCTGCTTGTCTTATGTTGTTGGTACCAATGTGAAACACTACCACCTTCTCCTTTCCCTCCTCCTTCTCTTTTACTTTCCTCAACATCTGCCTTAACCTAATTCCTGGATAACACCCTACCCTGGTTCCCTTTCCTCTACACACTTTTCCCACATGTCTAACTATGGAATCCGCCATGACCAGAGCCTCAACATGCGGGTGTACCTCTCTCTCACTCATCGTGAGAGTGACTGAATACAGCATGGACGAGACATCCCGAGCTATGACGCCCCTCCCAGGGACCCCTCATTGCATCCCCCAACGTCCTTGAATTACAAGTGCACCAGGCAGGCACCAAATTCAAAAAGGCCCTTTTTCTTAGGTATTTGGATGATGCATTGGATTTTATATGAATGGAGTAGACAGGCTTCATTTGAAGCATATTCGTAAACAAACTTTTATGTTACATTTTTGTGAAAATGACACTTTTTACAGAACAAAGATCTACGATGTATCTTTGATCTGTAATTGCAGTTAGTTTGATCATGTTGCAACAGTTGGTCTCAGTATTCCAAAATTCTGAAGAAAAATGCACTTTTAAAAACTTGGAACAAAAGTCTATACTACATCCACTTCCCATGCAAGCTACAACAATCTTATTTTGAATACAGCAGCTGCTCATTATGACTCTATCAAGAGGTTATTTTGACGTTTTCAACTGTAAAGTATTTACGTTTATTTGATTTTCTTCAGCAAAATGGATATGCAGTCAGACATGAGAGGTGATTATAGTGTAAAATTATTGCCAAGTGAAATAAACAAACTGATGAAAAACAGATGCAGGAAAAGCAAAAGTAAGTTAAGTGGCATGTACACCAGGATACAACACAATAATTCTGTTCCAATATTATCCAAGAATTGTCACCAAGAAATGTGACAACTGGTAAGAAATTTTCAATTTTTGTCTCTGTTTCTGTTATGGTGATGATTTGCAAAGTACATAGAGGAATAGAAAAAATTGCAAGATATTGGTGAAATTCCTAAGGAAGGAGCATCATAGTTTCTATTTAAATCTGAAAACACTCTAATCAGTGCAGATAAGTGTGTGTTCATTCAAGTTTTATATATAAAGCAACCAATTTTCAGAGAATAAATTATAAGTAGGTTGAAAGTACCTCATTATTTATTTCATTATTCAAGTGTGCATGAGTGAACGCTCTGCTGACAACAACAAACATTGCTGATTTTCTAAATACATACAAAATGTAACATTGACATTTGTTTTTGGTTATGCTTCAATTATTATGATTATTTTGATGAAGGTATTTCATATTGTGAAACATTCATTTGTAATTTTTTTTTTAATATAATGGATTCTTCTTCTTCTTCTTCTTCTTCTTCTTTGCGTGCCTGTCCGCCTCAGATGTTGGCAATCAACATGGCAATTCTGGCTTTATCCATTGCAATTCGGAACAGTTCTGCACATGTTTTGTAATTTTTTTTAATGCTACCAATATTTAATTCCTGTGTTTAGTTTATAGTTTTCTTTCATTTTACTCCACCATTTTCACCATTTGTAATGAGGTTGTCTTGTGATGTAGTCATTTTATAGTGTTGTTCCTAGATAGTGTGGAGTTTATGTTTGATCAAGGCATGGCAGAGGGTGGGTTTCTGGCAGGAAAAAGTACCCCTAATGCTAGTGATTTTTATTACCATTTTCAGCTTTGTGATCCTCATGTCATTCATAATTAGTGGCCCTAATGATACAGAGGGGTTCAGAAAAATGTAAACACTCTTTGATAGTCAGTATTAATGGAACAAAATGGCATACTGTTACAATCCTTGCACGGGGGAAGGTTATTTTTATGTGTTCAAAGTGACCCCCATTAGTAGTCAAAAAATGTTGATGCCACCGAACTGCTGACCAAACTACGGCTGTCAGTATTGCCGGTGTGATAGCCGCACAGGACGCTTCGATGGTTTCTCGTAGCTTGTTCAGTGTAGCTGGCTTCTGTTGATAAATTTCATTTTTCAAGGTCTCTCATAGGTATAAGTCAAGAGGTGTAAGGTCTGGAGCATGTGGTGGGTACTCAACAGCTCTTCTTTGACCTATCCATCTTCCAGGTAGATTTTCATCCAAGTAGGCTCTGACATCTCTGTGGTAGTGAAGCAGAGTGCCAACTTGTTGTAGGTAAAATCTTTCCTTTCCAAACCTCTCGGATGGCAGGTAAAATAGATGTTTGCAGCATATGAAGATACACCTCAAAGAAGAATGGGCCAATCAAACCACGCAATGACGGACCACACCACACATTAACACCGGGTAGATTAACATGTTTGTCCACGTGAACATGAGGATTTTCAGGAGCCCAGTACACGCAGTTGTGGTGGTTTACAGTACCGTCAGATCAGATAACCATCCCTGCAAACCGTTCATCCTCACGAAGCATGCCTTCAAACCACTCGCAATACTCCATCCTCCAATCCAGTACGTCCTCGTTCATAGCATGCGGCGATCTTGGAATGTACACTTCCCACTTTGCAGTCTTCAGAATTTGTTGTACGGTTGATCGGCTTAACCCGCTTTCACATGCACCCTCATTCACAGATTTTTGAGGTGACCTAGCAAAGTGTTGCAACACAGCAGTGCTAGAAGCTGGACTTGATGTTTTTGGTCGGCCAGACTTTTTTTAATGCACATCCTGAAAAGTACCATCTGCTTCAAATTTATCCCGAATATGATAAATTGTTGTACGTGTTGGTGGCTGAGTTCCGTACACGTTATGCCATTGCCGTCATACACCATCATGTTTTCATACTTCCAGAACCACTTCAATACATCCTTGCATTGCTTAAACAACAATCTTACTTCATTCATTTCTGCACTGTTATCTGCTGGAAAACGCGTGCCAAGATTGTCACACCATTCACGTGACCTTCATCATCTGTTGAGAAAACAATGGACTATGCTACTGTGCAAGAATTGCAACGATATGTCATTTTGTTACAAAGATATTAACTATCAAAGAGTATCTACATTTTTCTGAGCCCGTCTGTAGTTATGAAATATGGCAAATATGGGTCTGGTAATGGAAGGTATAATCATCAGCCATTTTGGAAACTGAGATTTTGTCTTGATCCGATTACATTATTTTTATGACTGGATATTCTAAATATTCAAACTCCCACCAAATGTCTAGAGAATAGGTTCTGTATTTTTCCAAGGTAGCTCTGGATTTTTTTTAATGCTAGTATCATTATTACTTTTTATTGTATTGATCCATTATCTCTTTCTCTTTGTTTTCAGGTTAAATTTAAATTATCTACATTGCTACTGTTAAATTAACTCATCATTTGCTTAAGTTATCATTATAGGTTTCCTACAGTACATGCGTGCAGAGAATTGGATGATAGAATACTCCATTTGAGCGTTAGTTGGTCAATTACTGTACTGTCTGCAGTATTTCTTATGTTTCCCTTAGTCAGCTTTTATCTTGGTATAAATAAACATGTTCGCCTCTGTGGTGTAGTGGTTAGTGTGATTATCTGCCACTCCTGGAGGCCTGGGTTTGATTCCGGGCTCTGCCATGAAAATTTGAAAAGTGGTATGAGGGCTGGAATGGGATCCACTCACCCTCGGGAGGTTAACTGAGTAGAGGGGGATCAATTCCCTCCTGAGCCATCCTCAAAGTGGTTTTCTGTGGTTTCCCACTTCTCCTCCAAGCAAATGCCGGGATGGTACCTAACTTAAGGCCACGACTGCTTCCTTCCCTCTTCCCCTTCCAATCTCCCCCCCCCCCCCCACCAAGGCCCCTGTTCAGCATAGCAGATGAGGTCGCCTGGGCAAGGTCCTGGTCCTCCTCCCTGGTCGTATACCCACAACCCAAACTTTCATGCTCGAAGACACTGCCCTTGAGGTGGTAGAAGTGGGATCCCTCGCTGAGTCTGAGGGGAAAACTAACCCTGGAGGGTAAACAGATTAAGAAAGAAAGAAAGATAAATAAACATTTTGACTTATTATTCTCTTGTAATTGTAGATAAAGCTTATAAATGTAAGTTAAATGTCATTTGCCTTATTGCTTATGCAAATTTTGTTCAATCTGAGAACTTCATGTGGGCTACAAATAATAAAATTCCTGCATGACTGAAAAGAAGAAAGGAAGCAAACTTGTTGTAGAAAGAAGATGCGACAAGGGATAAAACAGTACTTGACTGTGTTCTAGATTTACATCCATATCATACTCAGGCAAGATAGGCCAGTGACATTACCACTGACTTCTCATCAGGTGCTTGTGGTTCAATTCTTAACCAATGCTAGTGGTATTTATAAAATTTATGAAATGGTTGACATTCCAAGTAAAACTGAAGTTTCTACGGCTGTGATCACAATACCAATAGCACAATATTTCCATTTCTTTGCACAAATTTTTCATACCATTCTGCAAGCTTGGAAGTCCCCTTACAATAGAACTCCATTCTAGAAGTCCACAGACACTGACACACTGCTTCCTGTGTGTCTTCTGTCATCACATACCATTGGTCTTAGATGTGGTCCTTCACAAAACTCAAAAGATAATAGTCAGACGGTGCCATTTCATGACTGTAGGCAGGATGCTGCAGAACTTCCCAGCCAACTTCCCTAATTACTTCCTTGGTGAACAGAGCATAGTGAGGGCAAACATTATTGTGCTGAAGGTTGCACTTCTTTCCAGGCTGTTTATTGCACATTATGCATAATGAAACTTGTGAAGTGTTTGAACAATAAAGGGGGGCAATTATGCAAGCTTCTACATCCCAGAAGACATCGCCCATAACTTTCCTACCAGACTGCACTGCCTTTGCGTTCTTTGTCTTTGGAAATTCCAGTGGTGCCCAACCATGCCTTGCAGTTTTGTTTCCAGTTCATAATTATGGAACCAGCTTTAATCACCTGTCATAATACACAATAAAAAATCATTTCCTTCATTTCAGTATCTCAGTGACATTACCACTGACTTCTCATCAGGTGCTTGTGGTTCAATTCTTAACCAATGCTAGTGGTATTTATAAAATTTATGAAATGGTTGACATTCCAAGTAAAACTGAAGTGGTCCTTCACAAAACTTAAAAGATAATAGTCAGATGGTGCCATTTCATGACTGTAGGCAGGATGCTGCAGAACTTCCCAGCCAACTTCTCCTCATTTGGAAAGGGGTAATCTCAATTTCTTCATAGCTGGTTCTATATTTGACTTGTGGTCTTCTGTCAAACAGATATAGGACTCATAGATTACAAACTTTTCAACAGCCTAAGCTTGCAATCATTTCCTGCATTGCACTGACCTACTGCAGTCACAGTGACACATCTATCTTCTTTAATGATGATGTCAAACTTTCCAGGTTGCGTTCAGTGAATGTAGTTAAGTAGGGACAAATAAGAAGGGTATAATATTGTTAACAAAGTATGGAGTGGCATTTTCAGTTGATTGATAAAACCTAGTACTAATCTTGATTTTGTTTATGCACTTTATTTCTAAACCAGACAATCTGTACTTCAGATTTTTAGTGGATGGTCCATTCCGAAGCCCCCTGGAAGGTGTTCTGCATACTGCTGTGGCTGTATGCATTGCTGCTGGAGTAGGCATCACACCTTTTTCTGCAGCACTAGACCACCTGTTGTAAGTAATACTGTTTTTTAAACTATTACAACATTAAAGCAATTATCCAGTATTTTAGCAATGCTAACACAAGTGTTGATCTATTTTTGTGTGCATGCTTGTAATAGCAGCTATATTATCAAAATTAGTAGTCTATACCTTTGCTAAACATGTTGTGTTGAACATATCTGATTCTTAGAAATCTGAATCCTTTGTACATACAGTTTGATAACAGGCTGTTGGGGCCGATGACCTTAAATGTTAGGCCCCTTTAAACAACAACCAACAGAAACAGGCTGTTGAATTATTACACTTTATTTTTGAGTGGTTTAATGATGCACTAACATATATGGGTTTTTGATAATGGTGTGATGGGAAAGGGTTAGTAATGGGAAAGTAGCAGCCATTGCCTTCAGGTGTGGGATAAAAGGAAAGCTGGTAAACTCAGCAAAAGATAATTTTAAAAAAATTATAAAGATGAACATAGGTAGTAAAATACTAAAAGTCTATGAACAATGGTGACACACAGAAAAGGAGCCCAACGGGTTGATATAAGTAATGGAAAGGAACAAACACGTGATACATGAAGTGATATATTGAATGATACGAACTTGGATAGGAATACATCCTAGAGTGAACATTTTGACAGACGAATGTGAGAAGAAGGAAAAATAAGATACAGATTTGAATATATAAAAGGACACAGACAAATTTCTATAGAAGTCAGTATGAGTCTACTGTAAGTATCATTCGATATTGTTCCCTTTCCGGAGTCACTCAATCAACAAGTATGAGGTACCTCAGTGTGGTACGTTTGTGAGAGGTCAAATTCACTATTTAGGACATTTTTTAAAAGAAATTTATATTATAAGGAGAATGTAGTTGATTAGGCTCATGGCAAAAAATGAAATGATAATATAAAAACACTGGTGGATTTTATTACAAATAAATATCAAAATTAACATCATTCTTCTTGCTGCATTTATAAAATTATTTGACAAAATTGAATTCTTCTCATGTTGTAAATCTATACAAATGAGCAATAAATCTGATTTTATTAAATGTTTCTCCTTCATCGCTGGTCACTCCACCATTAAATAAAACTGAAAATTCTATCAGAAAAATAGGTACAGATTTAAACAAATGAAATGACACAGATAAATTTCTAATAGTGGTAATATTTCACTAATCTCACAAATAAATATTTTGCCTTCAATTGACAAAAATCAATTTTACCAGTGGTAAAATCCTGTTTTAGACCTCTCAAATATTTGAACTGAGTACAAAATTTGGTTAAGAAATATTTAATTTCTGCTACATAAATTATGGTTCTAAATTTGACCACGCTGTCAATTCAACATTGCTTCTGTCATTAACCATTATAACTTTCTGTGCACTTTTATACCATAACAAACAACTTTTAATAATAATCCATATTTCTTTCTCTTAACTTTTTCCGCTCGCGTGTTGACAACAGGCCAACAGCCGCCGTTCAGCGCTAACCTTCTTCTTCTTCTTCTTTTTGGTTATGGGCTCCTATATTTCGCCCAGTCACAAGTCTTGTTTTATGGGATACACTCTCACAAAGGACGTAGACAACTAACACTACATTACATAGTAACACACCAATAAGATTTTTTGCTAGTGGCTTTACGTCGCGATGATGGGATAGGAAAGGCCTAGGAGTGGGAAGGAAGCGGCCATGGCCTTAATTAAGGCACAGCCCCAGCATTTGCCTGGTACGACAATGGGAAACCACGGAAAACCATTTTCAGGGCTGCTGACAGTGGGATTCGAACCCACTATCTCCCGGATGCAAGCTCACAGCAGCTCGCCTCTAACTGCACACCAATAAGATTGTGTCAAAGAGAACAAAATGAATTACAGAAAACACTAGTGGAAGCCGGAGCATATGGCCTTCAGAAGGTTAATGTGATACGGAAGTTTACAAAACAAGCTTGGAATCGTCAATAAACTTATTGATTGTATCAATCATAACAGGTGTCAGATTATGTAACAAACAGGAAACCCTGGTTGGAAAAGGGAGTTTAAGGCGCTCAAGATGGCACAAAAATATTTGACGAGCGGAAGAATATACAGGACGTTGAAAAAATAAATGGTTAACATCCCCATCTCGGTCACCGCATATGCAATTAGGCAGGTTGTTAATGTGAAATCTGTATTTGTATTGAGGTGTGAGAGGATGGTTGAAACGTAAACTAATAATATTTGTGATGTGGCAATGGGAATATGAACCTCTCATGTAGCAAGGTTTGGGAGGGATGTGAAGTTGTATATGATAATAAAATCTTCCTTTGTTCTTGGCAGTTTTGTGCCAATCCTCTTACCAAGAACAATATGCACTATCTTTTATAATTGGGTAATAATCTGTTGGAGCTTCAGCTACATGAAGGGGAGGCATCAAAAGTCAAGCAGCATGTGTGGCAAAATAATCTGCCTGTTCATTGCCATATATACCGATGTGCACAGGCACCCAGACTAATGTGAGACAGACCCCTGATTGATCCAGTGTGTAGAGTAGATACTTAACATTATAGAGACACTAATTTAGTGAGAAAGTGAAGGAAGATAGAGACTGTAACACACTTAGAGCATCAGTGTAGATACTGACTTTAGTAATAGCCTGCATCTTAATAAAAATAAGGGCTGCCTTATAAATTCAGCTGAATAAATAGAAAAGTAATTCTGTAAGTGATATTGTTCAGTGACATGTGTATTGGATACACAGAATGCCGCTACAACTCCGTGCAGGGTTTTAGATCCATCCGTGTATATATCAATTCCTCATTTGGAAAGGGGTAATCTCAATTTCTTCATAGCCGGTTCTATATTTGCTTTGCCATGTTGTGTCCATCGAAAACAGGAAGCTGGTGGGGTAATGATATGAGGTGTAAAATATAGACTAGCTAAGGAAAAGGAGTAAGGAGGATGCATAATGGTTCTCAATAGTGAATCACGATAGATATGTAGTGATCGATAAGTGAAATATATCGCTGGTGCTAGGCGTCATCTAGGGCTTTGCAATTGATAATATTCATGTAGTAATTGTAATTTTGGGACAAGCAAGTTGGTTGCAATTGCACATTTTTTAAGAAGGTATTTCTTAGCCAGCATTTGTTGTCGAATTAATAATGGGGGTTCACCTGACTCTACAATGAGAGCGTTTGTCGGGGTAGATTTGAGTGCTCCCAGACTAATGCAGAGTACTTGAAATTGTATTAAGGTGGAGATTGACGCGGTATCGATAATGTGCGCACTGTAATCCATATACTATCTAATTGTAGCCTTATACAGTATAATGATATGGCTGTAACTGGATCAACTCCCCAATGCTGACGTGTAACAGTTTTAAGTACTTTGAGATAGACATCAGCTTTGTGACATAAGTGGGTGATATGCTGCTTCCAGTTTAGTTTATTGTCTAATGAAGTATTTAGGTTGTGTATTCTCCCAGGATGGTAATATAGTAAGCGAGATTGAATCAAGGTGTCGTAAAGCTAATGCAGTGAGCTCGCAGTTGCGATCAACAGTATTCTGTAAGAAGGAAGTGAGCTCCCAGACGAAACTATCGTTACATCGGTCTGTTTTCAGACCAACTTTGCTTTACGGGAGCGAAAGCTGGGTGGACTCAGGATATCTTATTCATAAGTTAGAAGTAACAGACATGAAAGTAGCAAGAATGATTGCTGGTACAAACAGGTGGGAACAATGGCAGGATGGTATTCGGAATGAGGAGATAAAGGCTAATTTAGGAATGAACTCGATGGATGAAGCTGTACGCATAAACTGGCTTCGGTGTTTTTTTTTTTGCTAGGGGCTTTATGTCGCACCGACACAGATAGGTCTTATGGCGACGATGGGATAGGAAAGGCCTAGGAATTGGAAGGAAGCGGCCGTAGCCTTAATTAAGGTACAGCCCCAGCATTTGTCTGGTGTGAAAATGGGAAACCATGGAAAACCATTTTCAGGGCTGCCGATAGTGGGATTCGAACCTACTATCTCCCGGATGCAAGCTCACAGCCGCGCGCCTCTACGCGCACAGCCAACTCGCCCGGTAGGCTTCGGTGGTGGTGGGGTCATGTGAGGCGAATGGAGGAGGATAGGTTATCTAGGAGAATAATGGACTCTGCTATGGAGGGTAAGAGAAGTAGAGGTAGACCTAGACGACGATGGTTAGACTCGGTTTGTAACGATTTAAAGATAAGAGGTATAGAACTAAATGAGGCCACAACACTAGTTGAAAATCGAGGATTGTGGCGACGTTTAGTAAATTCACAGAGGCTTGCAGACTGAACGCTGAAAGACATAACAGTCTATAATGATAATGTATGTATGTATGTATGTATGTATGTATTAATCTGAGGTATTTATGGTGGGTGCAAATGGGTATTTCATACCTAGCAAAAGCAATAGGAGAGCGATTATAACTATGCTTATGAGTAAAAGTCATAGGCCAGCATTTTGCAATGGAGAGTTAAAAGCCATGCGAATCTAGCCATGTTATTGCTTCGACCATGATTTGTGACAAGTGATTTCTACATGTATCTATGCTATCATCAGAGTAGTAGATGACAAAATTGTCAGCATAGGCAAGTAAATGGGCCGAGCGCGTAATTAACGGCTCAAAGTCGCTCATATAGAGCGCAAATAATATTCAACTCAGGATATCTCCTGGAGGCAGACCATGAGAAGTTTGGCGACTAGGGATAAGGTATTGTGCCGATTTGACAATGAGTTTACGGTACATAAGCAATATTGTCATAAGATATGCAAAAAACAAACTGGGATTCCTCTTAAAGTGAGGTTGTTCCAGAGAAGGTAAAGTGGCACAGAATCATATGCTCTTTAGACATCTGAAAAGATAGATATGGTACTGTATTCACGGCGTTTTGTTAATAAAACATCAATGATAAGGGTATTAATGGCATCATGAGGGCTCCGCCTTTTAAGATAGGCATATTTATTTTTTGGAACAAGGTTATAATACTCTAATGCCCACATAAATCTCTGCAAAAGTATTTCTAGAAATGTTTTTCGGAGGCATGTTCCTACCACTATCCCATGATAGCTATTAGGTTCAGATGATGTCTGGCGTGGTTTGAGGATGGGAAGTAGGAAAAAATAATTCCATTGTACAGGTGTGTGGGTGGTTTTCAAAATCTATATATATATAAAATAACTTGTCCTGACTGACTGACTGACTGACTGACTGACTGATTCGATTCATCATCGCTGAGCCAAAACTACTGGACATAAAGAAATGAAATTTAGGGGATATATTCATATTAAGATGTAGGTGCTCGCTAAGAGAGGATTTTAGGATATTCCATCACTAAGGGGGTGAAAAGGGGGGCGAAATTTTAAAATGAGTGTATCTACATCTCAAAACTTTAAAAGTTTACAGATGTAAAAATTGGTATTTAGAATCTTCTTTAAAAATTAGGAAACACATATTTCTTTGTTTTCAGAAAATCCCAATAGGAGGGGTGAAAAATGGTGAAAAAGGGGTTGAAAGCCTTTAATCAGGATACTGGTACTTAAATATCAGAAACTAAAGATATTAAAGACCTGAAAATTGGTAATTTTGATCTCTTTTAAAAATAAAGAAACACGTATTTTTTATTTTTGGAAAATTCAATTAATGGGAGAGTGAAAAGGGGGGTGAATTTTTAAAATGAGTGCATCTATATCTCAAAACTTTTAAATTTTACAGATGTAAAAATTGGTATTTAGAATCTTCATTAAAAATAAAGGAACACGTATTTTTTTGTTTTTGGAAAATCCCAATAGGAGGGGTGAAAAGGGGTGAAAAAGTGGTTGAATGCCTTTAATGAAGATACTTATATCTCAGAAACTGAAGATATTACAGACCTGAAAATTGGTGTTTGGGATCTCCTTTAAAAATAAAGAAATACATACATTTTGTTTTTGGAAAATCCAACTAATGGGGGAGGGAAGGGGGTGAATTTTTAAGATGAGTGTATCTGTATCTCAAAACTTTTAAAGTTTATAGATGTAAAAATTGGTATTTAGAATCTCCTTTAAAAATAAAGAAACACATATTTTTTTGTTTTTGGAAAATCCCAATAGGAAGGGTGGAAAAGGGTGAAAAGGGGGTGAATGCCTTTAAAGAGGCTAAGTTACTTATATTTCAGAACCTGAAGATATTACAGACCTGAAAATTGGTGTTTGGGATCTCCTTTAAAAATAAAGAAACACGTATTTTTTCGTTTTTGGAAAATCCAATTAATGGGGGGTGAAAAGGGGGTGAATTTTTAAAATGAATGTATCTATATTTCAAAACTTTAAAAATTTACAGATGTAAAAATTGGTATTTAGAATCTTCTTTAAAAATTAGGAAACACATATTTCTTTGTTTTCAGAAAATCCCAATAGGAGGGGTGAAAAATGGTGAAAAAGGGGTTGAAAGCCTTTAATCAGGATACTGGTACTTAAATATCAGAAACTAAAGATATTAAAGACCTGAAAATTGGTAATTTTGATCTCTTTTAAAAATAAAGAAACACGTATTTTTTATTTTTGGAAAATTCAGTTAATGGGAGAGTGAAAAGGGGGGTGAATTTTTAAAATGAGTGCATCTATATCTCAAAACTTTTAAAGTTTACAGATGTAAAAATTGGTATTTAGAATCTTCATTAAAAATAAAGAAACACGTATTTTTTTTTGTTTTTGGAAAATCCCAATAGGAGGGGTGAAAAGGGGTGAAAAAGTGGTTGAATGCCTTTAATGAAGATACTTATATCTCAGAAACTGAAGATATTACAGACCTGAAAATTGGTGTTTGGGATCTCCTTTAAAAATAAAGAAATACATACATTTTGTTTTTGGAAAATCCAACTAATGGGGGAGGGAAGGGGGTGAATTTTTAAGATGAGTGTATCTGTATCTCAAAACTTTTAAAGTTTATAGATGTAAAAATTGGTATTTAGAATCTCCTTTAAAAATAAAGAAACACATATTTTTTTGTTTTTGGAAAATCCCAATAGGAAGGGTGGAAAAGGGTGAAAAGGGGGTGAATGCCTTTAAAGAGGCTAAGTTACTTATATTTCAGAACCTGAAGATATTACAGACCTGAAAATTGGTGTTTGGGATCTCCTTTAAAAATAAAGAAACACGTATTTTTCGTTTTTGGAAAATCCAATTAATGGGGGGTGAAAAGGGGGTGAATTTTTAAAATGAATGTATCTATATCTCAAAACTTTAAAAGTTTACAGATGTAAAAATTGGTATTTAGAATCTTCTTTAAAAATTAGGAAACACATATTTCTTTGTTTTCAGAAAATCCCAATAGGAGGGGTGAAAAATGGTGAAAAAGGGGTTGAAAGCCTTTAATCAGGATACTGGTACTTAAATATCAGAAACTAAAGATATTAAAGACCTGAAAATTGGTAATTTTGATCTCTTTTAAAAATAAAGAAACACGTATTTTTTATTTTTGGAAAATTCAATTAATGGGAGAGTGAAAAGGGGGGTGAATTTTTAAAATGAGTGCATCTATATCTCAAAACTTTTAAAGTTTACAGATGTAAAAATTGGTATTTAGAATCTTCATTAAAAATAAAGAAACACGTATTTTTTTGTTTTTGGAAAATCCCAATAGGAGGGGTGAAAAGGGGTGAAAAAGTGGTTGAATGCCTTTAATGAAGATACTTATATCTCAGAAACTGAAGATATTACAGACCTGAAAATTGGTGTTTGGGGTCTCCTTTAAAAATAAAGAAATATATACATTTTGTTTTTGGAAAATCCAACTAATGGGGGAGGGAAGGGGGTGAATTTTTAAGATGAGTGTATCTGTATCTCAAAACTTTTAAAGTTTGTAGATGTAAAAATTGGTATTTAGAATCTCCTTTAAAGATAAAGAAACACATATTTTTTTGTTTTTGGAAAATCCCAATAGGAAGGGTGGAAAAGAGTGAAAAGGGGGTGAATGCCTTTAAAGAGGCTAAGTTACTTATATTTCAGAACCTGAAGATATTACAGACCTGAAAATTGGTGTTTGGGATCTCCTTTAAAAATAAAGAAACACGTATTTTTTTGTTTTTGGAAAATCCAATTAACGGGGGATGAAAAGGGGGTGAATTTTTAAAATGAATGTATCTATATCTCAAAACTTTAAAAGTTTATAGATGTAAAAATTGGTTATTTAAAATCTCCCTTAAAAATACAGAAACACCTATTCTTTTGTTTTCGGAAAATCCCAATAGGAAGGGTGTAAAAGGGTGAATAATGGGTTGAATGCCTTTAATGAGGATACATATATCTCAGAAACTGAAGATATTACAAAACAGAAAATTTGTATATGTGATCTCCTTTAAAAACAAAGAAACACATATTATTTGTGTTTGGAAAATCCAATTAATGGCAGTTAAACAGGAGTGACAAATTGGGGTGAATTTTTTGAAAATCTAAATTTACAGAATATCTGAGAAACGTAAAATGTTACCGACGTAAAAAGTGGGTATTTGGAATCTCCTGTAAATGTAAAGAAACACAGGTGATTTGTTTTTGGAAACTCCACTTAAGGGGAACTAAAAAGGGGTGAAATTTTAAAATGAGAATTTCTACAGTATATCTCAAAAACTTAACATGTTACAGAAGTGAAAAATGGTATTTTTATCTCTATCAAAAATAATGAAACGTGTATTTTTAGTTTTCGGAAATACCACTTGGGTGGAGGAGGGGGTATAAGTGACTGAAAATGGTGTTGAATTCTTTTAATTAGGCTACTGATATCTCAAAAATGAAGATGTTACAGACATGGAATTTGATATTTGGAATCTGCTTTAAAAATAAAGAAACACGTATTCTCGAAAAATCCAATGAAGGTGGGGGGTGAAAGAATTGAAAATTAATTGACTTAATTGTATGAGAATACATACAGTAGAGTCTCGCTCAACCGACCTTCGCTTATCCGACGGTCCGTGTTATCCGACACTGGTAGACTTAATTTAGAACTTTTGATGGAGACTAAATTCTGGGACACCCGGTGTGGAGGGTGCGGCCATGGGAACACCACTGGCCTGACTGCTGGCGGTAGGACCGATTTTTTCTCAAGAACAGGTGGAGCGATTCTTCAGTCATTGTTCAGTGTAGTATCGGTTGGGTGCGAATGTTATACTTTTCATTTCCTCTGTGAATATGGCGAGTAAACGGATGAAAGTGATTCTTTCTATGGAAGAAAAGCTGAGTGCGTTAAAGAGACTGGACAAAAGGGAAGCTCTTCAAAAGTGGTTTCAGAATATGGTATTGGGCGTGTTACAGTGGGAGAGTGGAAAAATAAAGAGGGAAGGTTTTTAAAAATGGTGCTCTACCAGAGCAACAAGTGAAGCACTGGAAATTAGAAAAACAATGAAGAAATGTGTGTATGAAAAAGTAAGTGAAGCACTGTTTCTTTGGTTCATTCAAAACCGGGAAAAGGGCCTGCCAATATCTGGCCCCATTCTGCAAGAAAAGGCAGTGTATTTCCAGAAGGAGTTTAATGAAGGGGACCGACCCTACATTTGCTGCCTGCCAGTGCTGGTTGGCTTCATCAGTGGAAAACACGGTACGGCATTAGGCAGTTTAATATCTGTGGAGAAAAACTCCGATGAGGTTGTGACATTCTAAAAGGAACGTCAAGTAATAATACTTGCTGAAGGATTAACCGGTAATCAGATTTTTAATTGTTATGAGACTGGATGAAATTTCAAGATGCTGCCATCAAAAACTCTCGCAGCCCTCGCAGATTTACTGTTCTTGGCTGTAGTAATGTTAGTGGCAACTTAAAAGGAAAATTGCTTATGATTGGTAAATCAAAGAAGCCTAGGGCATTTAAAAATATTTCTTCTCTTCCAGTCCATAACACGAATCAGAAGGCTGTCTGGATGTCTGCTGACATCTTTAAAGACTGTTTCGTTACACAGTTTGTTCCAGATGTAGAAACATTTCCAGCTTCAAACAATCTCCCTACCAAACCTCTTCCTCAACTAGACAACGCTCCATCACACCCAAATGAGCAGCAACTTAGAAGTGGTGACATCAAATTCATGTTCCAACGTATGCTGGAAACACTGAAGAGGAAATGTTGGCGGAAACTCCTTTCATCCTTAATTGTTGACAAGTTTCTTTTCGTAAGACATTTGAAATATTTTGGTTCAGTACTGCATGTACTGTACAATTCAATTGATACTTCAATAAATAATGTACCGTAAAACATGTCATTGTTTTAGTAATACAGTATGACCTTCCTGTTTGTTTTAGTTCATTTTCAAAGGTATTCTGTATTATCCAACATTTTCGCTGATCCGACATACTCCAGGTCCCGTTTAGGTCGGATAATCGAGACTCTACTGTACATCTAATAAAAATTAAAGTTATTACAGGCGTGAAAATTGGTATTTGGATCTCCTTTAAAAACAAAGAAAAACGCGTTGCGGGGGGTGGGGGGTGGGCAATCTTGGGGGGTGGGAGTGAAAAGGAGTTGAATTCCTTTCAAGAGGACACATAAATCAAAAACAGAAGAAGTTAGAGTCGTGATAATTGGTATTTAGAAGATCCTTTACTATTAAAGAAACAAGTATTTTTTGCCGGAAAATTCACTTGGGGGGGGAGTGTGAAAAGAAGTGTAAAAAGTGAATAATTTTTATGGGGATACTTATATCTCAAAACTGAAGGTAATAGACGTGAACATTGGTGTTTGGAATCTCCTTTAAACATAGAGAAACACGCCTTCTTTAAAAAAAATTTTGGGGGGGGGGGTAAATAAACTTAACGGCGGTGGGGTGTAAAAGGAGGTGAGACCAATTGATCTTACTGTTCATAATGTACTTATAAGGAGCCTCCGTTTCTCAGGCTTCAGCGCGCCGGCCTCTCACAGCTGGGTTCCATGGTTCAAATCCCGGTCACTCCATGTGACATTCGTGCTGGACAAAATGGAGGCGGGGCAGGTTTTTCTCCGGATACTCCGGTTTTTCCTGTCATCATTCATTCCAGCAACACTGTCCAATATTTCATTTCATTTGTCATTCATCGATCATTGCCCCAGGGGAGTGCTTCGGCAGCCGGCACAATTCCTATTGTCGCCACTAGATGGGGCTTTATTCATTCCATTCCTGACCCTGTTGAATGACTGGAAACAGGCTGTAGACTTTCGATGTACTTATTCTGATCATAAATCGATCATTTTTAATCTTTCCTGGGTTCGTTTTCAACAGCCATCTTTTCCTTCGGAGAACGTTCTTGCTGTGGTGTCCAGAACATATAATAATAATAATAATAATAATAATAATAATAATAATAATAATAATAATAATAATAATAATAATAATAATGTTCTGGGCCGTCATAAAATGTGCGGATCGCACCGGAAACGGGTCCTGGACGGGTAATGACCAAGAACGCAGTCCGGCCGCGGGTTCAGTACCGCCAAGGCACCCAAGACGACACCACGCTGGATCTCCTCAAGGATTTGATCCATATTAAAAATTCTTATAGGAAAAAATGGCAAAGATTTAGGGACCCAACTGACCGGGTGGAATACCTGGACCAAGTCCGGGAAGTACGAAATCGTTTGCTGGAAAGAAAGATTGAAAAATGGGAGGAATCTTGCCGTAATCTATTAGAAAACAAGTCAGATCACAAATTTTGCGTATTCTCGCAGAAAACGAGTCAGATCGCGAATTTCAGCGGACTATATATCTAAAACAATAAGCATCAATTATGAATTTCAGTATAATACCGTAGCGAAGCACGGGTATCTTGCTAGTATTATTATAAAACCTAATGAGCACTTGTTTAGCACATGGGGGCAATAATCAGAATATTGTATAGGTAATGTAGCGCTAACACTCATGGTCGACACTTCTATTTTTTATTCAATGAGTGCTGCTACCTTCTGGGCACTGTGAGAACAAATTTCAGACAACTTATTTTAGAATGTGAAGGCAATATTACTCTTTTTCCTTGGTGATGTATATGCTCAAAGGAAAGCGATCACGGAAAAGTGGCGGTGCCCGGCATGCCGGAGGATGATATATTGGTGACAATTTCGATTGTATTTATGGATAGTGACCATGAAAGTGATGAACTTAGCAGTTCCTGCTTGAAAGCGCATCAAGTAGGTTGTCTCATGGAGTGTGCAGTAATTGCCGTGTTCAGTATCGTGTGTGGAGTAGTGTTAAGCAGTTCGTGTGACTACGTACACATTCTGGTAGTGTAAAGTGAGCGAAATGGAAGCCAACAATGGGAGAAGGAAGCCCCCGATCCTACGCCACTAGTAGTAGGAAGATAAGAAATTGTTTGTATCGAAGACGATTCATCAGTTAAGACGCCCCTAGTACCTAATAATCTAGTACATACAAACACCTACTAATTTCTGTGATAGCAATCATACACCTCCTACGACCCCAGTCGAGCAAGAAAAGTACCCATAATCTCATTATGGCCCTTACATTGTATATGTAGAATCTAATGGTGCTCAGAACATTGGCCGCTTACACCCAATGGCTTTGGGTTGCATTTTCTATGAAATTAATATTGGTGTTAAATCTATTTCACGAAAAGGCCGCAACTGCTTACAGGTAGACTTTCAGTATGCTGTGCAAGGAAATGAATTTTTGCACCATCCTATACTTGCAACTATCAATGCTAAAGCTTATATTCCTACTTCCAACGTCTTGAGAGTTGGTATCATTCGTTGAGTGGACAAGGACTTATCTGACTCCGAAATATGTAAAAATCTTAAATCATCATTACCAGTTAAATCTACTCAAAGACTCAATCGTAAGGTTACTCGATAAAACCATATTGACTATGTACCTACAGGATCAATTAAAGTTGTCTTCCATGCATAAAATCTACCTCAACAGGTTTCATTGTATTGCATTCGTTTAGACATCCAACCATTCAAATTTGCACCACTTATTTGCAAGAAATGTCAACGCTATGGACACACTGACAGAAACTGTAGAGCCATGGCACCTCGGTGCGGACACTGTTCGCTTCAACACCCCACAGCAGAGTGTACTGAAACTTTCGCAAATGTTTACATTGTCAAAGGGCCCATTCAACTGGATCTCCAGAAAGCCCGGCACATCAACATCAGACACTTGTCAAAAAACTAAATGAGTACAGAAAACATCACTTTTCAGGAAGTTGCCTCTAAAATCCATCCTCCAGCATTTTATCCAGAACAGAACCCCCAAGTCTTTCCACCATTTACTCGAGAGACACCTCTCCTACCGGCCAAAAATCCTCGCAAACGCAAATTTACTCAGGTTATTATGCAAAACCTCTGGCCTACTCCCCCACCTGGATACGATAGAGAGGGATACATTAATCTCCTTAGGGCACCTTCAATGCCTCCATATCACTCCACTTTCTCTCAGCCTCATTCCACGCCCCCCATTCAACCCCCCCCCTTCCACATCCAGAGCACAAGAGATGCCCACTAGTGCTCCTCTCCCTCCAGTGGTTCATAATGTACGTCAAAGGGTTGTTCGGCTCCATGGCTAAATGTTTAGCACGCTGGCCTTCGGCCACAGGGTCCCGGGTTCGATTCCCAGCACGGTGGGAAATTTTAACCATAACTGGTTAATTCCCCTGGCACAGGGACTGGGTGTACGTGTCGCCTTCATCATCATTTCATCCTCATCATGATGTGCAGGTCGCCTACGGGAGTCAAGTCAAAAGACCTGCACCTGGCGAGACAAAGTCCTCGGATACTAAAAGCCATATGCCATTTCATTTCATTGTCGTCAAAGGGTTCATTTACAAAATGAACTCCATCAAATCCTACTACACCTCCTCCAAATGCTGGGAGACAAACCTTAACTCTCCAGTGTTGTATATCAATTACGGGATAGTGGACATAATATTCTCTCCTTCTGTGATCAAAATCACACAGTGGAACGCCAGGAGTGTTCTCAATAAGCAGTATGAATTAAAGTTCCTTCTTGCAGAAACCACTCCGCAAATTGTAGCCTTACAGGAAACCTGGTTTTCTTCTCATAACGACTTTCATATTAAAGGGTATAATATAGAATGAAGTGATGACCAGGGTTATGGTGGTGTGACATAAGAAACTGCCATATCGAACATTACATATCCACAATCGAATTCTGAATTTTTTTTTTTTTTTTTTTGATAGTTACTGCCATATAATCCCGAATAAAACCGGCCATCGAATAAGACCAGCACCCTAAATTTGAGATAGCAAAATACGGAAAAAATAAAAAATTTAAAAATCAAATAACTTACATACCTATTTAAATTTCTTCAAATATACCACAAATATAAATTCAAACAATTTGTCATCTGAAGTTTCACCATAGGAAATTTTTGCCGTTGGCATCTTTCCACAAATAGTCGTCCTCACTACCGTTCACTGAATTTGAAATTCCACATTTCTTAAAGCTTTTGGACACTAGATCGTCGGGAATTCACGCCCATGCGGTCTTGATCCAGCTGCATATTAGTCCCACTTCAGGCCTCTTCACTCGTCCGGTTGGGGTTAACGTGTGATCACCATCAGACATCCATTCGGTGTACAAGTGTTTCATTGTAGTTTTGAAAGGCCGGTTCATGCACACATCCAATGGCTGTAGAATAGAAGTGAGATCTCCCGGAATTCAGAAGATCGTTTTTTTCCTTTGCTCATCATATCCTTTTTTTCTTTTTTTTTTTTTTCTTTGCTATGGGCTTTACGTCACACCGACACAGATAGGTCTTATGGCGACGATGGGATAGGAAAGGCCTAGGAGTTGGAAGGAAGCGGCCGTGGCCTTAATTAAGGTACAGCCCCAGCATTTGCCTGGTGTGAAAATGGGAAACCACGGAAAACCATTTTCAGGGCTGCCGATAGTGGGAATCGAACCTACTATCTCCCGGATGCAAGTTCACAGCCGCGCGCCTCTACGCGCACGGCTAACTCGCCCGGTCATCATATCCTTTACGGCGTCAGTTGTATGTCCTCGGTAACTGTCCAACACAAGCATGTTTCGTTTTTGTAACAGAGCTCCTGAGCGACATTGCCAAACGCACTTCACCCAATCCTCAACTAACGCACTGTCCATCCAGCCGGACTCGTGTTCTAACAATAACACCGGACGCAAGTTTCCTTTTGGTAGTGTTTCCCTTTTCAGAACCACATACGGAGGGAGTTTGTTCCATCTGCTAATACGTACAACATTACCGTGCATTGTTGCTTTTCGTTACCACCTGTTCTGATGGTTACACTTTTAGAACCCTTCGTATCCACTGTATTTTCCAATGGCATTTCAAAATAGACAGGTGTCTAGTCAGCATTCCCAATCTGCGATAGCAACTAGGAATTTTGCTTCTTCAAATGAATAATGTGACTATGAAAGGCCGTTAATTTTTTTTCTTCATATGCCCCAGGGACTTATAGTTATGAATTTCATTGGTTCCGTATTGAAGTGGGATTACAACAAAATTAAATTCTTTTCAAGGTCCACCTATTCAATACAATGACGTTTTATTGTGATTTAATCACATGTCAAATAGTCAAATGGTACCAGTTTCGGCATCTATGTGCCATCATCAGCCTTGGGTACAAATTAAAACAAGATATACATTCCTAAAACATCTAAAACACATTTTAACACATTATAAAATAACATACAATTAATGTGGTGATACATGAAATACGATAAAATTATGATACAATTGGTATGATATAAAATTCTTAAAATTCCGGCTGTTCGTTACATAATTCAGTCTGCGTGCATCCGGGTGAATTTTTACAGTTGTATGCTGTCTATGTGAATGACATTTGTTCCTTTAGATATTAGGTGGTTCCAGGGAAGTTTACTTTGATCATGTAAGATCGCGATGTATTTAGAGATGACTTCCCACTTCAATTTGAACCTGAAGAAGAAATTAGCTAAGTTAGATGTTGGAAGCAATGTATGGAAGTTACTGGAAACATTAGAATCGTTAAATGATGATTGACTCACCTTGAGCAGCATGTGAACGTGTTGTTACACAGACGGAGCCGGACGAAGTGTGTGAGCAACGGTAAAGGAGGCTAGGGGAAGGAAGGAGGCGGAGC
The DNA here is from genome assembly GCF_040414725.1 of Anabrus simplex. Taxonomy (NCBI): domain Eukaryota; kingdom Metazoa; phylum Arthropoda; class Insecta; order Orthoptera; family Tettigoniidae; genus Anabrus; species Anabrus simplex. The sequence continues at coordinate 350,213,754 of NC_090265.1, read as the reverse complement.
GCTTGCGGGGGAATGGAACTAAGGCGGGGCGGAAGGATGGGGTAGTGGGGGTAATTGACGGGAGTGTGTATTCCGGATTACTTGGAAAATCGAACTGTTTTTCGATAGTTTGGTATTTTTAAGCCAATCGATTAAAAGATCAAAAAGAATATTGGGTTTCTCGTAAATCTCATTTAAATTATAATTGGGGTTAAAATATTGGTCGCAGTTGATGTAACAACTTTCAATGATATTCATTGTGGGTCCCTTGTTTACTGTTTGAAGAACTTCCATATCTTGTTCAATGTCGGTAAATTTGTGATTAGTGTCGTGCATATGTACACCCATGGCGGAGAACTTATTGTGTCTCATCGCGTTGACGTGTTCCGAATATCTAATCATAAAATTGCGTCCTGTTTGACCTATGTAGGAGCTGCTGCATTCATTGCATTTTAGTCTATATATTCCAGATTTGGAGTAGATACTGGGGGTATTGATTGATGCAGAGTTGTGTAAAATTTCGGAAGTTCTATTGTTAGTTTTGAATAAAATTCTTACGTTATGTTTTCTGAAAAGGTTGGTGATTTTGTGGACGTCATTATTATAAGTGAAGGTGGTTGAAATATGAGTTTTTTCTTTTTCTTTTATGAGTTTAGTTTTAGGCCGGTACCTATATTTGTTTATTATTTGTTCTATAAACTGCCTGTTGTACCCATTGAACATACATCGCGATCTTACATGATCAAAGTAAACTTCCCTGGAACCACCTAATATCTAAAGGAACAAATGTCATTCACATAGACAGCATACAACTGTAAAAATTCACCCGGATGCACGCAGACTGAATTATGTAACGAACAGCCGGAATTTTAAGAATTTTATATCATACCAATTGTATCATAATTTTATCGTATTTCATGTATCACCACATTAATTGTATGTTATTTTATAATGTGTTAAAATGTGTTTTAGATGTTTTAGGAATGTATATCTTGTTTTAATTTGTACCCAAGGCTGATGATGGCACATAGATGCCGAAACTGGTACCATTTGACTATTTGACATGTGATTAAATCACAATAAAACGTCATTGTATTGAATAGGTGGACCTTGAAAAGAATTTAATTTTGTTGTATGCCCCAGGGAGACGTTGTGAAATAGATGTACGTCTCTGAATACACAATCCCTTTCTCCAATAAAAGTTTGGGATCCATCCGTGGCTTGCAGTAAAACCCTGTGTTTTTGAGTTCTTTTGAGATCTCTAGTGCTTTCAATTGACACATTTCTCGTCGCCATAAGACCTATCTGTGTCGGTGCGACATAAAACCCCTAGCAAAAAAAAAAAAATTGACACATTTCACTAGAAACACCATATCCTAACTCACGTTTTTCTATAAAAAATTTGTTGAGTCGTTCTTCAATTTCCGGAAACACTGCACTCTGCCCGCGGAACGCTCTGCGATCGCCATTACTTTTTAGAAGTTTTCCTTCTTCTTTAGCCTATCACGAATACACGATTCATCAATATCGTACTTTCTGTCAACGATTTCCGTATATTTCAGCTTTGCTTATAACTTTAAGTTTCTCACACACAGTAAATGACCGCAGACGCCGTTTTGAATCCATCACTTACTATCGAGACAGCACTTTCACAGGACAGATACGGAACTCGAATGGTGGTCATGCCATACCACAGGTGGTCTCATAAGGCTTCAGATTTCTTCTACCAAATTAGCTAAATTTTGAATGAATTTTCTACAAGTCTATGCTTTTAATTGTTCTGACATGAATTTAGTACCAATCCATTTCCGAGGCCAGAATTTCGATCTCTCCAGTCAACACACTGAAACTACCAGATTCTAACAATGCTTGCAACATTTTTCGAGTAAGATCGTTCATATTTAACTTGGCTGTAAGATTGTTTGCAAGAGTTTTAAGCTACCTCTTTAATATTATGCAATTTGTTCTCCTATGTTTTCTCAATAGTTTAAAAATGGAACTTCCGTTTCAAATACAGACAGCAAAAATGGACATTGATTCTGTACGAGACGTTATGGCAGGCTTGTCGAATTCAAATTAATTTCATTTCTAACATTGAAGGCAAATTTTTTTTGCAAGAAGTGAGGTCAATTTGTGTAAATAATGTGTATATATATATATATATTTGCATTTCCCAAATAGTCTTTAAAAGATATTGAGTTCTTCCATATTTACATTTTGTTCAGTTTCTGATTTGAGTTTGGTAATGTACTACATGATTTTATGGCTGATGAAGTCTCAAATAGAGACAAAAAATGTCCCTGAATGTTTTTAATATGTTTTTAATTAAATAGTTCACTCGTAAAGTGACGTGTATTGATTGGATGGACCAAAACCTAACATTGTTTCTTAGTTTTAACTGTATCAATAGGGATCTATACGATGAAGTTCGTAAATTGTACTAAACTTTGATTTTATGTAGGTTATTAAGTTGAACTGAATTTTTACATAATACTTCACTGTACGCACAGACTTTCAGGATTCTTTGAACTATGATGAGAAAAATGTTAACTATTAAATAATGCTGAGTTGAATCTCTACAAAGTTTCCTGTCTTAGCTGTCCTCTCTGTAGCTTTTGAATCAAACATGGCTTGCTTCCTTCGGTGCCTTGTTGAGTTAAGTTTTGCTCTTGTCTAACAATCTTCTTTCAACACATGAAAAGACTTCCACCTTGTAGATGAATTATAGAATACTTGTACTGAAGATTATGGACAATAACTACTCCTTCAAAATTACACGTACATCTGAATGTTCATTGAAATCAGAGTGCCTTCACAAAAATGTTCATAGAATAAGAGTAAGAGAACAGTAGTAAGAGAGTTAAATGTTCATAGAATAAAAGTAAGAGAATAGTAGTAAGAGAGTTAAATGTTCGTAGAATAAGAGTAAGAGAACAGTAGTAAGAGTTAAATGTTCGTAGAATAAGAGTAAGAGAACAGTAGAAAGAGAGTTAAATGTTCGTAGAATAAGAGTAAGAGAATAGTAGTAAGAGAGTTAAATGTTCGTAGAATAAAAGTAAGAGAACAGTAGTAAGAGAGTTAAATGTTCGTAGAATAAGAGTAAGAGAACAGTAGTAACAGAGTTAAATGTTCGTAGAATAAGAGTAAGAGAATAGTAGTAAGAAAGTAAGAGATTTCGTACAGCAATTTACATGGCTTACGTAGGTTCTTTGAAAAATTCTCGGAATTTACTAGAATTAAGTATCTTACCTCGGTGGAACTGCTTTTATTTTTCAACATGGTCTCCCTGTAGACTAATGCATTTGGTTCAGCGATGTTCCAATGCCTTGATCCCATCTCGAAAATGAGATTCCTCCAGGCCTGCAAAATACCTCTCCAATTCGGCTGTCAGTTCTTCCCTTGTAGAAAATCTCCATCCAGCGAGGAAAATTTTCAACTTGAAAGTCTGATTGTGCCAAATCAGGTGAATAAGGTGGATGTGGCAACAATTCGTACCCCAGTTCATGAAGTTTTGCCATGGCAATAACACTTGTGTGCGGCGGAGCATTGTCCTGATGAAAGATGACGTTTTTCCTTGCCAAACCACGCCTTGTTTCGCGTATCTTTTCCTGTAGTTGGTCTAGGAGGTGTGCATAGTATTGCCCCGTAATTGTTTGGCCAGTAGGAAGATAATCTATCAGCAGAATGCCTTTTGCATCCCAGAAAACTGAGGCCATGACCTTTCCGGCCAAACGCACTGCCTTTGCTTTCTTTGGTGGTGGTGAATCAGCATGTTTCCACTGCTTTGACTGCTGTTTTGTCTCTGGGGTATAGTAGTGGACCCAAGTTTCATCTGTAGTCACAAACCAGCGCAAAAAATCTTGTTGGTTGCACTGAAAACGGGCCAGACTTTGTTCGGACATTTCCAATCCAATTGTCCATTGTCAAGAGCCGCGGCACCCATCTTGCGGATAATTTTTTCATACCCAATTCTTCAGTTAAAATATAATATACCCATTCAGAAGACATCCCTACAGCTTCAGCAATCTCCCGCACTTTCAGTTGACGATCCTCCATGACCATTTTATGTACTTTTGCGATAAATTCTGGGGTCGTAACACTTTTTGGCCGTCCACTACGCGGATTATCATCCAAGCTCTCCCGACCAAATTTAAACTCACTGGTCCACTTGGAAACAGTTGAAAATGAAGGAGCAGAGTCCTCCAGTGTGTTCTGAAAGTCGGCATGAATTTCCTTTGCTTTCATACCTTTCTTTACGAAATATTTAATCACTGCTTGAATCTCAGTTTTTTCCATTGTCACAAATCACTACGCGGGAACAACAATAAAGAGTCGTCACTACCACACTCCTGCAGCTAGAGCACTGATGCGCCACGTGTTCACTCACAAAGGATGTGTGATTATTGTGCGGGAACCTCGTTGCTCTAGCAATGACATCTAGCGTTGATTCCGAGAACTTTTCAAACCGTCCTCGTATAATAACTCCACTTAGTGGGTGTTTCCTTGAATTACCACTTCCTCTTGACTCATATTTCAAGTTTAACCAATAATTGGTTCAATTCCCAGCACTGTGGATAATTCTAGAATTCTTATTCTTAACAATGCAGCGTGAGCATGGGTTATTGCCTCTCCTCATCATGTGGTTGACATCCGCAGCTAGCACTGGCTTGCGACAAAAATAGAGAAGTAAGACCTTCTTCCTTGCAGCCTGCCTCCCCCTGGCTCAAGGACTTGCTTCAGCTGTTTGACCGGGTCGCCTCTCAAATATAGAACACGTTCACTGTACCCACAAATAAAATAATGATTTTTCCCAATTAATTAAGACCATTATAGATGGGTACATTATCTCCCTGGGTTAATTTATAATTTAATCAGAAGAAAGCATCACATGTGTTTCAGAAAACATGAATTGTAATTCAGGAAACAACTGTAAATCAGATTATGGAACAAAAAAGATATATAATAATAAATTTTATTGCAACAAAATGGTCATAATATATACACTTAAACACACTCAGATATGTATGTTACAAAGGTCTGCGGTTGCTTCCTTCCCACTCTTAGCCCTTTCCTATCCCATAAAGCAAAGCAAACTGTACAAAAAAATTAAATAAAAGATTGTGTTTTGGGGCTGTTTTTAGCAGCCTTTTTAATATATGTGTGGATTTGCATCATAATATATGTTATTGGTTTTGTTGCAGTTTGTAATGAGTATATACATTTTAAATTTTCACCTTTTTTTCACACTTTTTAAAACTAAATTATTGCACCTTTTTGACCCAAATTTTGCACCTAAAATTCCTTCCTCTAATAATAACGAACCATGGCACTTGAGATTGGAAACAGAGTTTTATAGCACTCGAAGAGCACTGTAGCGGTTAGCGCCATATTCACTCATGCTCAATCGCATGGAGGTGATATGGGCCAAAGTAAGATCCTACATCAAGACCCATCTCACAATACCTCATGTTGCAGCTGCTGGAGTTCAAGAGCAAAGCCTTGTCTACTTTGAGGAAGTTATTGATCAAGCAATAAATATCATTATGGGAGGGGGAGAGAGATTGTGGTTATGCAGCACAGCATACTACTGTTCACCACTCCTGCAGCTTCGGTAATGGAAAACAAGTCAGTAGGTTATTAAAAGCTTTGAATAATTTGCATTTTTCTCCATGTAAGTATCTTCATGGCAAGTATCTTTTGATACCTTTGTTGGCAAGTCCTAGTATTTACACTGCACTATGTCTTCTGGTGTGGGCTAGAACAAATTTGTTACTTTCATTCACCTGTCTCAGTCTCATCCTTGGCTTTGACAGCATGAAAGTGACCGAGGTATGAGTGATGCAAGCAGTGCCATTCCTTATGCAGCCAGTCCCTGTTATGAATGATGTGAAAATGTTGCTGATAGGGTTGGTTGGTGTGGGCATTTAGTGGGCTTGACAGACTGATATGTAATAGCAACTTCTGGCCTACCAAACGACCGCTGCTCAGCCTGAAGGCTTGCAAATTATGAGGTGTCATGTGGTCAGCACGACAGATCCTCTTGGCCATTATTCTTGGCTTTCTAGACCGGGGCTGCCATCTCACCATCAGATAGCTCCTCAATTGTAATCACGAAGGCTGAGTGGACCTCGAAGCAGCTCTCAGATGCAGGTAAAAATCCCTGACCTGGCCGGGAATCAAACCCGGGGCCTCGAAGTAAGAGGCAGGCACGCTACCCCTACACCGCGGGGCCGGCTCAGCGAGGAAAGCAACGGGAAGTACCTCACTCCTCATTTCCCTAGTAAGCCTCTTCAGTGACGCCTGGGCCACCTACGACGGCTGATAGCGGAGCTGTTGAGGTCCAAACCAGCCTCTGGGCTGAGCACTCAACAAGTATCTTTAACGAGTGGATTTATCAATGATCGTGTCTTAGAAAAGTGTTAGTTGGCAGCAATGATGATGACGTAACAGTGTCTCGTAAGTAGACAGGAAGTGACTGGCGTGCACTAACTTTGGATTACAAAGAAGAAAGGACCAAATCCTAAGAAGAATATGCAAGATATAAATAGTATTGGGATTTTGAATTTGGTATTATGTCTTCCTTTTCAGATCTGCCTAACTAAGAATTGTTTGCAAGAGAATGATTATGTAAATCATAATTTATTCTTTAAAGTAATTCAAAACCTATCCCTGTTTAATACTGTCATAGTTATCCTGTATTAAAACTACAGTAGAGAGTGATTGCCTATGTGGCATGCAAGAAAATACTTTAAGATTCAGTGTGCTTCAATTCAATTATGAGTCGGCAGCCCAGAAGATGGTTTTCTGGGGGTTCCCATTTTCACACCAGGGAAATGCTGAGGCTTTAATTAAGGCCACGGCCACTTTCTTCCCAGTCCTAGCCCTTTACTATCCCATCGATGCCATAAGACCTACTATCTGCGCACTTTTTAGTGATAGATTTACACCCTAGTGCTGAAGTGGTCGACTTCGGTTATCTTCGAGATTCGTATTGGCAACCTTTGAAACACAAACTAAGAATCGCTTATCATCGCTGTGTGACATCTGGCATACACTTTAAGTACTTGTACTGTTGTTGTTTACACAGCAAAGCCAAACTATAGAATTCATGCTAGGAACACGTTTTGCAACGGGAAATGTTATATAGTATTATATATTGTGTGTGTGACACAGTTGTTTTGCTTAAAATAATAAAGGTTTATAAAATTCATATTGATCAATCATATTATCGATTCAATTCAGATTTCATTTCCATTCAGTTGGCAGTATTGACGGAGCCCTTCTTACTTCTCCAACGAGTACAAAAATCTATCACTAAAAAGTGCGCATACTATATCTGTGTTGGTGCAATGTAAAGTGTGTTACTTGAATAATGATTCTAGGTAGTACTAATGGTTTATTACTGATGTTTTCTGAAATACATGTGATGCTTTCTGAATTACAGTCGTTAATAGGAATTACATGTGATGCTTTCTGAATTATAGTTGATTAATCTGAATTACTTATGGCATTTCCTGAATAACATTTGAAAATCTGAATTACATCTGATGCATTCTGAATTACACTTGACTAATCTATATTGCATCTGACATTTTCTGAAAATCATATGATTATTCTGAATTCAATTGATGTTTTCTGATTTACAACTGGAAAGGGTCTGGTTTCTTTGTCTGTAGGAAATATTGCATTCTTATCACAGACATCTATAGGGGCTTCCTTAACTAGCTTTTTCCTACAACTTCTGGCTAAATTCCTGGATTGCTTGAATCGAATACACACTGAAGGTCTCATACTTCTGATGGTCATTCTTCCTTTCTATGGAGTTGAAAGTTAGCTAAAGCATAATTTTTGTTACACAGCAATGAAGATGAAGCTGATTTTACTACTATGTTAGTTTCAGAAACATTCCCATTCATATTCAATACTGGTAAACGGTTTTCCACAATAACTTCAGGTGAATTTCCCTTGCTATCTTCTAATGGTACACCATTCTTATATAAAAAGATATGAAAGTTTTTTGCTACACTCAGTTGTTGGGGGGTTTTATTATTCTACACTTGTTTACTGTATTCCCTGTTCTTGTATCACATTGTTCATTCACATGCATCACAGCCATCATCTTGCATTCATTTTACAAATTTCTCTAATTCCACTTGTTGTTATCTAATGAAACTACTTCAATTAAATTAGTGTCAGGTGGCTTAAGATCCATGTCTTCACTACTTGCTGCCATTCTCCCTTAGTCTTACCACCGAGACTAGAATTGGGAAACAGAAATTAAGAAAAGAAATAGAAAGAAAAATATAGACAAACATTTACTAGACTACAAACCACTGCTCATAAACCTGATACCTACCTCTATAGTTGCATGAGATGCTTCTTGATCACTTCCATCTACTTCAAGAAGCAACCATGAACTGCTCCTTAATTGCAAGCAACCCACTAAGTGGAGATTGTTCCCATTATGACGTCAACATCTCACAGATTCTTGGTCTTCCTTCAACCAGTGATTATAAATTTAGATTTAATGACCAGCATTCTACAAATGATTGATTGTTGAACACAAACTCAATACTATAAAAAAATCTGTTAAATTGTTCCAAATGGAAATTTTGCATATACTTATCACTAATTGCTTCAAAAATTGCATTTTTTTTTTTTTTTTGCAAAAACATAGCAAAGTCATTAGATTGTAAGAAATTATTTGTGATGTTTTGCTAGTTCAAATAATTCAAAAATAATTTGGAGGTTGTATATCAGTAGTAATTACACATATAAAACTATGTTTTGTCATCTATGATTCCTCAAAATTTGCTAAATTCATGACCATAAAATATTCCACTTTCTAGTTATACATTTACACTTTTCCATAAAAATCCATAAAAATCCATAAAAATAAAGAGTTAAGTTATGTAACCAGCCAAACTTACACAACTGCTAAATGTTAAATCAAGTTCATTGAATTCCTATGGTTACTGCACCCTATATATAACATATAATAAAATTATTCTTAATATATTTAGATTTCAGGATCCACCATTAATGTAAGTACAGAATGCAGTAAAGCAAACAGTACTGCCTGGAATTACAATCATGCTCTGAACATGTAGTGACATTTGCAGGTGATGACAGCAACACATAGGCCTATTTAACTGAGTTGGTATACAGCATGCGTTCAAAATGTGCACTCTCATGTCTTGTCCATTGTTCATAACATTCCTGTACACTGTCGAACAAGCTGATGAACACAGGTTGCTGCAAGGACTTTGTATCTTCTCTAGTAATTTGGAAGTATTCCTACATGAGTCATCTGACTGGAAAATGGATTCTTTCAGCATGCTCCATTTGTAGGCATTTGGGGGCAAGAGATCCAGGGAGTGGGAAGAGTAAGGGAAATTAAGTGATCTCCAAAGTGTTGTTGCAGAAGAAAAAGTGACACCTTCATGGTGTGAGCTGTAGCTCCATCTTGCTGCATCCATTGTCGTTGCAGTGGTAGGTTTCTGGCAATATTCAGTACTTTTTTTATGTTCAGAGTATGTCTGTAATTTCCGTACCAGTACTATTTGTTTTGCTGTAAGTACAAATTAAATGATAATGCAACCTCATACAATGTTTTATGCATTTAATCATTTTTTATGAACTGCTATTTAACATATCATATTCTACATTAGCAATATTGTTATTTTCTTACATGCAATAGCAATAATATCTTCAACAAAGTTAGAAGAAAGGAAAAATCATGATAAAATTTTGCTTGGACACTCTGGTATATGTACAATGTGAAGCAATTTATATTTTCCAATCAGTGCTTTTAGCAGTACCATGTTTTCCACCAAATTTCATCGTCAAGTCATACTATTCCTTCATTCTTGTTTAGGACTTGCTCAACTCTACCTGAGAGGCCTCAACATCTGCATCTTGTGTGGCTGCTGAGAGATCCTCGCCAACTAGTATGGTTTGCAGATCTTCTTTGTGCTGTCCATAAGAAGGTACATCACAGAAAAGTTCAGGCTAGGTTCATAGACATTATAGTGAAAGCTGTCTCATGAAAGTAAAAAGAAGGTGGATGTTCCTTCTTCACATCCGTAACTACTCCTAACTCAGTGGTAACTTAAATAATATTTCCCATAAATTAAGCCATGCTGATATCATGAAATAATCTGTTTTAAATGTAAAGCTACATGTATATAAAAACTTTGCTATTTATTGTGTTGGTATATTAGCCATGGGCATATGTTTCTATTCATTTATTAAAGAGTCTTGATAAATGTTTTGTTTGGACAATGGATTTGATATATTATTAATTAGGGCTCGGATTTTAGGTGCTTATAAATTGAAAAATATTTTATTTTTTATGTGCTTAAAATGTCAAAAATATGTTCCACAGAATCAAAAATATTTTCTTTGTATTATCTACAGTATATGAAATTTTAAAAAATACTCACCTAGTCCACTAGTCAGCAAGTGAAGAACTGTTGCAGTGAATCACAAAAGTAGAGGTTAAATTCGGCATCTTAAAGCTGTAACGATTTTCATGGAACAATGTCCTATAAGTTATCTTGAAAATGTACATTCAACATCACAGGATGTTAGCCTTGCATTTTTGTAACATGCAGTGTCACTGACACTAAGATGTTCCGTCTGCTCAAAGTTTTCCACATTCTTCCCCATTAAAGTATCTGAAATTTTTTGTATCACATGTAAACTTTCTTCTTATTTAGGCATGAAAGAAATTTAACTTTAATTTTATTTGCTTTTGAAGCATAGACTTCATTAAGTTTGTTTTCAAATTTGTTGATTTTTAAAATGATTCTGTCAACAGTAGATTTTTTTTTTTTTCCAACTTAGTAATGCAGTGCGAGGGAAAACAGAAATTTGCACTAATGATGGTTAAATCAGTTTTAAGTGCAGTTAATTCACTTGGAGTTTGAAATATGGCCTGCAGTATTGATATTGAAGATGCATCTTCTCTATCAAGTTCATTAATGACAGAATTAACCTGTACAAAATTCATTGCATAATACTTAACAGCATCTACCTAAGTACCCCAATGGTTAATGACCGGGGCGGGAGGGAATGGAATATTAGGTGCCGTGCTTTTAAATAGTTCTCTTCTACTTGATGATTTCACAAATACTTTTTTGTATTAGCAATCAATTTATCCACATTTGGATAAAGTACATTAATTGTTTCACAGACTCTATGCACAGCGTGCGCTAAACATGTAGTGTGGATCATTTTAGGGTAGCTCATTGAAAATCCCTCTCCAGCTTTAATCATGTAAGGAGCAGCATCAGTAACTAGTAACAACACATTATCATATTTTATTCCACCCTCTCCAGCTTTAATCATGTAAGGAGCAGCGTCAGTAACTAGTAACAACACATTATCATATTTTATTCCACCCACTCTCCACCAGAGAATAGGCATAGCATCATTGAAGATGCATGCTACAATATTGTGTGATTCACTGCAGAAATTTCTTCACATGCTGAAAGAAAAAATTTATATGACAGCCCTCATCATCTTTTAGAACTCCAATTATAACATTAACAATTTTTCTTCCACTCCTATCACTTATTTTGTCAAACGACACCCAAATGTTTTCATTTTCACACAGTTTTCCAATTTTATTGTTTCCTCGTAGCACTTAGTAGGTAGTACTTACGTAATGTTGATTCATCTGGACGATCTATATTTACATATGGAAACTCCCTAAATATTGGATTACTGATTTTTGAAAGCGGAATGTCTGTGGACATAAATACACTGCATATATCTGTGGAGTATTCAGCAACTTGTGACGGTTCTGAAGAAGACAAGGAGGAAGCTAACAATTCACCAACAAGAGTTTGCCTAGTTGGTTGATTTTTTAAACGGTTCACTGCGGCTATATGCTTGTGTCCACTTAATTGTTGATTGACTTGAGAATGTTGTTTTGCAACTACATTCTTTCCACATACCTTACAGAAAATAATTTTGTTATCTGTTCTGAATATATCTTTTAATTCACTTACATATTGTCATAAACGTGCAGCGTCGCTACTCTTTACTTTTCCCATTCCGAACCACGAACATCTGTCGTGATTACTGGAAATGAATTGACTGGTACAACGGTAAAGCAGTGGACTAGAGATACATGTGAAGTAGGGAATTCCAGAGATGGGAAGTCCTGATAATGATGCAAGCACTGCATTGTTGCACTGGCTGGAAGGATAACAGCAGCGGTATCATAACAGGAGTGTCTAAATGCGGTGGAACTTAAAAAAACAGTCAAAATATTCGTTTACCAATGTTTTTGTGGTAAAAATATGTAATAATATTTACTTTATCAAAAATATTTATTTAAATTTAAAAGATCGAAGTTAAGTGTTTGTATGCGATATGAAACATGGTATTTTGAATTGAGAGGTCTCAGTTCAGCTTTTCTGTAAGTATGGAAGTCATAAGTACTAGCAAAAAAAAAAATTTACATAAAATCTGAGCCCTAATTATTATCATAACAGTCTACTACTGCCATTAGCATTATGTGCGGAATTGAAATATTTTGTGTTTTGTTGGTTGTATCTGAAAGGAATCTTCCTTAGTTGCTTATTGTACGTACTGTCTCACATGGGTGCCTGCAAGGGGGCGGGGCTCCCTCTTCCCCCCCCCCCCCCCAATCCCCCCTGCCAGAAAAGTTGATATTCGATAGTTTAATGTCATATCTTACCAGATTATTTCAGAAACTGAAGTTATTGACAGTCAACTATCAACTCTTATAACTGGTAACAATGTGTTTCTGAAAGATGAAAGTGACAGAAAAGACAATGGCATGTTCTCAACGCAGGAAAATATATGTATGAATTATTGGTAAAAGCATGTGCTCCATCCACAACTAACGTACAATTTTAAAGGTAACTTGTGAGCTGGAGCCAGCCATGCTTTCAGACATCAGTGGTTGAAGGATCATTCAATGTGGCTATGCTATTTTCACAAACTGAAGGGCGCCTTATGTCAAACGTGTTGTTTTCTGATTAAGCCAAGTGTTAAAAGAGGTCTTCAAGGACCATTCATTATGAAACGTTTCACAAAATACAAGGACTTCAATGTTAGTGCCAAAGGTCATATAAAATCGAATTGGCACAGAGAATCATCAGAAAAGGCAAAATATTTCTGGGTATCTAAAAAGGAAGGCAACTCACAGTGGCTGATCAAATCAATAGTTGTCTCCATCTATTTTCTGTTCACTTCAAGGGAAGACAGCGGAGTTTCTTCATGATTGATTGGAATTCTGCCTGGAAGCAGGACATGTTATACTACGAAAACAGTTGGGCTGAGTAGTTCAGATGGTACAGCGCTGGCCTTCTGAGCTCAACTTGGCAGGTTCAATCCTGGCTCAGTCCGGTGGCATTCGAAGGTGCTCAAATATATGAGTCTTATGTCAGTAGATTTAGTGGCATGTAGAAGAACTACTACAGGACAAAATTCCAGCACCAGAATCTCCGAAAGAGTAGTCATTGGGATGTAAAAACAATAATATTACTACTATAACAGCATCTCTCAAATCCTGCAAACAATACCAAGTACATTTCTTATTGAATTCTAAATGAAATTATAGCATTTTGAGAACAGGAATTATGAGAATACTGGTTACAGAAGCAATTCATGGAATGCCTTCTCTGTTATTCCTGATGAGACAGCTGACATATCTGGAATCGAGCAGCTGTCTACTGGAATTCGGTTCATAAAGAATATATCTAGTGATGATTTGAAAGTACGTGAAGAATTTGTTGGGTTTCAGCCTTTGGAAGAAAAGAAAGCCAAATCAGTCACAACCACAATTTTGAATTTTTTAACAAGCTGTGGTCTTGATTTAACCAAACTATGTAGTAAAGGATACAACGACTGTGCTACAATGGCAGAACATGAAGGTGGTGTTGCAAAATTAGTACAAGATAGGTACCAAAATGTTATTTTCTGTCACTGTGTTAGTCATAAACTTAATGACCTCATTGAACTCTTAGTTGTGAATAATGCAGCAGATACCATCAATTTTTTTTTTTTTCCCCCACTCTGAAAAAGGCAGATCTGCAGAACTGGAAAAGCAAACTTATGTGGTCAAAAATATGGTCAAAGACAAAATATTAATCTATTCTTGCCATAAAGTAGCCACTGGTTTCAGAGCAGTGAAATTCTGTATTTAACAAAGAAAGTAAGTAATGAAACAAAAAATAAGAGCGGGAAAGGCATCTCATCATCATCTGGCAACAAGTAAGTAATGAAATTGAAGAAATCAATCTCTTCTCTATAGCAGAAAAGTTAATTTGAAAAAGTGTTATTGTGCCCCCCCATGCCCCCCCTCCTGGAAATAATACAGTAGAATCTTGAATATACATTCCCGGAAACTATGTTTCCCCGCATTATTCGTTCAGATTATGTGGTCCCACGAGCATCCTAACTAAATCACATTGTAAAGATCCTGCATTATCTGTTCTTCAAAGAAATGATTTCCTGGAACAACTGTCCAGAAATTTCAGTCCCATCATCTCTAAATCTTCGATCATGTGTTTTTTCAAGAAACTGTATCTCACAAAAGGACAGCTACGGCATACTTATGGATCTCGGTGTTAAAATCCCATCATTGTGATAATCAGAGGAAGTACTGTACTAGAAAAGCGATCGGTGGTGAACTTGCATAAGGGACATCTTAGCATCGCATTCAGGTTGTATTGTTTAGAGAATCCTCAGAAATCATAAAGCAGAGTGTTGCCACGACAATTGGAAGGAGATAGAACGCATTTTGACAGCTCTACTTGAAGACGGAATGAGTTTCGTCAAATGTTCGTACTTGCAAAACGTCTACATTATGTCCAGGGTTAGATGTTTATTTTTGTTACTTTTTTCGATTGTTTTCGGCACTTCTTTCAGGGCACTGTTTAGTCACTGGGCTTTCAGGCAAATCGAAACTGCTCCTTCTTAACACAAATTTAGTATTTTTATATTATTGTAGTATACGATTACTGGTATGTTATCGAGACCAGAACAGATGTTGTACATTACATACATAAAGCCATGGCAGGTTTTGGGATTGCCTATTACTGTTTTGGTCCTACTATAAGGCTGGAAATTTCACCTATTTGTGTTAAAATGTTATAAAATCTGCAGCTGTTTCATTTGCGCACATTACATTTTAAAAGTTTGTATCATTTCGCACTCGTTTTGACTTGTACAGCAGGCGCGCTTTCCAGCTAAGCTCAAGGTCACGAATAACCGTAATTTCTTAAATTTTGATGATATATTTTTTTCTTTCCAATTTGATTGTGATTAATGACAGGCAGAATTGACAAGCATATTGCCAGAACAACTAATCTCTTTCACAATAGCCAAGGGGGCAAGTAATATGCATATAAGCAACTTCCTCATATTAGCAGTCTTCAGCATTTCTAAATTTTACACTTTCCCTCTCGTTGTAGACATTATCAACATGCTTTCCTACAAATTAGAATCAACACTCACGCCTCACCTAATATCAAGACTGAGTGTCCCCTTTCAACCAGTAGCATAACAAGAGGCAGCAACCGCAATTTCAATGAAAGGAAACAACCAGTTTTGCTCTGTTGAATATCCATTCTTCACTTTTACAACAGAAGTTAAGAAGAATGCTGAATTCAAATAATACATGCTTTAATAATAATATGTCAACATACCGTTTTCTAGATTTTTAAACAACCTTATATCTTAAAACAAACACTCATTCACAGGACGGGCACAAGAGACATTTTAACATCAACAATTTGTACTCAAGATTGCAAAAAGTTTTGAGAAGGCAACAGTTTATTACGACCACAACCAGTTTGAAAAGTTTTTAACCAGATTTTATTCAGTGTCCTAAACAAATGCAAATGTTCTCTAGTATTTTTTAAAATTCAACATAGGAACAGAGTTTTAGCCATAGGCATTCAGACTAAGTTGGAAAAATGGACAAGACAGTCAATAAATTTTAATTTTTATTCATACGATCTCTTTAACAGTAATTAACCATCTCAGCCAAGCTGATTTCTTAGATGTTTTTAATATACAAATTCTCAAACTGTTAATTAAGAACATGTAATATGGACTTCTTTAACTCTGTATAATGTATTATCTATGTAACATTTTGTACAAAATCAGGATCCTGATAAATAATTAAGAGGTACAAGATAAAGGCTGATGATGCCCAGCTAGAGGGCGAAACATGTCCCAATAATGATATTATGACAAGATATAAATCTTAATTATAAGAACTTTATATTGTATTGAATAGGAGGATTTTAATAAATATACACGATACTTGGACTTAACATAAAATTCAATACGGACCAACAATGAGAATGATTCCATGTAACATACCACTTATTGCAGGTTATAAACTTCATTTTCCTTGTCCGTATTGAAGATCTACTTGTGATACAATTCCTTTAGTTTTGCCAATTGCCACCTTTTCAATGCAATAAAAATATATTACAAACTTACATATTTATTATGATGTTTACATGGTACATGTTTCGCTCCTTTTCGTGAGCATCATCAGCCAAACTATCATTAATCTAAGATTGTGTAAGATCATAAAACAATTCTTTTGGTTCAAGATTACTCCTATAAAACTAATTGACAATCTTATAACATTTTAAAAGTCACACAACAATAAAATTATGTCTTAAGTTAACACTTTTTGTCTAAAATCTTCTTCAGTCCAAACATTTTATCGCCGAAACTTATCCAGTGAAAATCTTTTAAAATTGTTTAAAAATAAGAATAAAATAAAAAACTTTTGAAATCTGGCTAGTTGTGTTGATTCCCATTGCTTAACTTGTATAATTGTCATTAAAACTTCATAACAGTACTGAATATTTTCTGCAGTTGATAATTGTCATTATGGTCGATAGACTTGTTCTCATTGCTGGAGTAACATTTATAAAATGTATTGGTATTAATTTATATTATCAATGGGGTAAAATTGTTCATGAACAAACTTGTTGATGAAACACTTTTTGATGTGATATTGGATTTAAAATGTTCTCGAACGTTCCATAATGGCTCGTTGGTGTATCTGTAATGAAAGATAAAAATTATATGTTTATGGTTTTGATTGTATTTCTGTATAACATCTTATTGGAAGAATTGTCACTTACTTTCCTTTCTGCTGTGTAGTTGTTTGGTGTTACTCCTAGCCTCTTGAGAACTACTTGTTTTCCTGTTTGCACTTCTTGTGTTATATGAGTGAGTGTGGATGAGTTTACGTTTTGGCGGGGAGCGGGAAGGGGAAGTTAAGGTAGGCGGCGCATTGGTAGCTGCAGTAGACTGTGGAGGGGATAGTCTAGGGGAAGTGAGGGGAGGAGTTGAGTTTGTTTGTGTCAATAAGCCATTAACTTTTATCGGATTAAAATGTTTATAGAATTTATTTATATCTGATTTGAGTATTTGTATTAGTTCCGGTAATTGTAATAAGATGGGATTCTTTATTTCTATTTTGTCATTTAGGTTTTTATTTTTATTGTATTGTTGATCTAAATGAATGTATATGTTTTCCAATTCCGTCATTTCTTTTCCTTTTTCTACTCTTCTTAAGATTTTTAAATCCCTTTCAATAGTTGTAAAACTGTGTCCAGTTTCTTGCATGTGTGTACTCATTGCAGAATGTTTCCTGTGTTTGGCTGCATTTACATGTTCAAGATATCTTATTATAAAGCTTCGGCCAGTCTGGCCAACGTATGAAAAATTCCACTCTGCGCACGTGAGCCTATATATTCCAGATCCTTGATATTGATTACTATTTGCATTAACTTTATTGTGGTTGAAGAAAACGTTTTGGTTCGTGTTTTGGGTCTTGAAGGCAATGTTAATATTTTGTTTTTTGATGGTATTAGTGATTTGGTATATAGCTGGGTTAGTAAATGTGAAAGTTGCAAATTTGGATTTTTTATTTTTATCTGGTACAAGATTAGTGGCCAATTTTATTTTCACCTTATTAATGATTTTGTTAATCATTTCTATTTTGTAACCGTTATTGAGTGCTAGATCTTTTATAAAATCAAGTTCTTTCTTTAAATTCTTGTTTGTTAGTGGAATTTTTAGGGCTCTGTAAACCAAACTAAAAAATGCTGCCTGTTTGTGAGAGTTGGAGTGGAGTGACTCGTTTTTGATCGTTTCTGGAGTAAACGTCGGTTTTCTATAAATTTGGAAGTCAAATTTGTTTCCTGCTCTCTTTACATTTATATCTAGGAAACTTAATGAATTGTTCCTTTCATCTTCCTTAGTGAATTTTATATTACTGTCTAATTTATTTAAGAAATCCAAAATATTATCACTATTGTTCAGTTTACTGTCTATTATAACAAACATGTCATCCACGTATCTCAGCCAAAGGTTTAGTCCATCTATGTTATTTAAAATTTTAACGTGTTCTAAATGATCCATATAAATGTTAGCTAGTATACCTGATGCAGGGTTACCCATTCCTAAGCACATTTGCTGATATATCTTTTGATTAAATGTGAAGTAATTATTATTTAAAGTAAATCTTAATACATTTATGAATTCTTCTATTTCACATTTACTTAATTTACTATGATTGAATAAATTTATTTTGATTATATTAATGGTTTCGTTGATCGGTATGCAAGGGTACATGTTAGTTATATCATATCAACACATTTCATGATGTGGTTGCAGTTCGAATGTAAGTTTGTGTAATATATTTTTATTGTATTGAAAAGGTGGCAATTGGCAAAACTAAAGGAATTGTATCACATACCACTTAGTCGAGCAGCTTGTCTCCTTTCTCCTAAGTCTTCCCAGCCCAAACCTTGCAACATTTTTGTAACGCTACTCTTTTGTCGGAAATCACCCAGAACAAATCGAGCTGCTTTTCTTTGGATTTTTTTCAGTTCTTGAATCTAGTAATCCTGGTGAGGGTCCCATAGGGTCTTACCAGAGACTTATATGCCCTCTCCTTTACATTCTTACTACAACCCCTAAATACCCTCTTAACCATGTGCAGAGATCTGTACCCTTTATTTACAATCATATTCTGACTTTTAACTCCGTTTATCATCATACCATTGCCTACTGCCCATCTCACAACATTATCAAGGTCATTTTGCAGTTCCATATTTTGCCAAGTGAGAAACCGCACATGGTACATGAACAATGCAGTGCAGAATGTCCTGGCAGCATATAATTCTTTTGAAGTAAATAAATTAGGAGACGAGCTCACAATACATTACTAAACTTACAATGGACAAAATCTTTCCTAGTTTTTGGAGTCAAAATTGTTCTACAAATCATTGATAATCCCAAAAATTATTATTACAAATAATTGTTTAATAGTAGTGAGTCATGAATTTTAAGATATGGAGGACTCCCTACCATAGAGAAGTGACAAAAGCTGTTCATTTCAATGAGTTTTTAGGGGGTTGGCATATATATATATTAAATGCTCCTATGTATATAAAAAACTGTCTGATAATATAGGCTCCCAACTGGTTTCACAGATTACATCAAAATCTTCAAGTGTTTGGTAGAATCAGAAACCAAATCCAAGGCTCCCTCCTTGATAGTCTTATTATATAAACCATTTTGATATAGCCATTTTTAAAACTTGTTCATTTTTTTTAGTATTTTCTAACAGAGAGGAGGTGGTGGTGGCTATGGTGATTATTGTTGTAAGAATAAGCACAACTGGACAACCATCCTCCTCTTACAGATCAATCCAAAAATTAACTGACAAATGCTCTTCAATTACACATGCAATTATAATATATTTCTGTCTTTAGAAATTTATAACATTTTGAAGATATTTTTTCCCTGCCTTGCCAAGAAGCTTATTATTAGGGTGAAAATTATTTGAATTCAAATTTGAGCTAAATATCAAACAGACTTCCAGTGAAATAATTCAAAAGTGTTGTATACCAGTAAATTTAATCAAGTCATCATCATTATCATTGTCGTCATCATCATCTGGAACAGTTTCCAACTACAAGTTGAGTCTGCTTGAAACGTAAGCCTCTCCATTGTTTTCTGTCCATCCACCACTTCCTTTCTGTCACTGTCATCCAGTTCTCTCCTCTTGCCTCAATGCTCTTCTTTACACCTTTCCGCCATCTGTGCCTTGGTTTTCCTCCAGGTCTCCATCCCTTCTGCTCCATTTCTAACATCTTTCTTGGTATCCTCTCTTCTCCCATTCTCTTAACATGTCCATATCACTGTAACCTTGTTTTTTCTATCTTTTCCTGTAGGGGTACCTCATTTACCATTTCCCAAACTCTCTCATTCCTTATTCTGTCCATTCTCATTAAACCTTCTCGACACCTTTGAAACTTCATTTCCACAGCTTGTATTCTACTTTTGTCCCTCTCCTTCATCAGTCACATTTCTGATCCATACATCAAACACCGGTACAAAATAAGTCTCGTAGATAATTCCTTTACACCTCTCATCTCAGTGGCACATCTCTGCTCTGTATCAGCCCTCCCACACTCTTTTAAGAAATCCATTTGCACACCTTCCTCTTTCACTGATTTCCATCCTGCTTCCTCCATTTCCTTCAATTACATTTTCCTGGTATTTAAAGCTTTCAGCTCTTTTCAAGTGCTCTCCTCCTAATGTCATGCCATTGTGCATTCAATTCTTGTTTCGTGATGTTACCAGCATTTGACAAAATTTGACCATTTTGGGTCCCAAGACTTCATTCCATAAGATGACACAACTTCCTCCCGAACATTTAGCTGTTCCTGCACTTTGCTCTCACTATTAGTAGATAATCTGCAAACAGCACTGCTTTCATTCTTCTCTCCCCAATGGTCTGTGCTTGCTACCTTCCATATTATACCATCCATCCATCACCACTATAAATAGTAGAGGAGAGAGGGCACTTCCTTGCTTTAGAGCATTTGTTAACTGAAACCATCCAATTCCTTCAGTTCCAACTTTGACACAGCTTTCACTTCCATCACATATTTCTCACCCTCGTCACTTTCTGTTCATTTACTGCTTTTGCTCTCGCAGCTTCCCAGATCTTGTTTCTACAGACACTGTCATATGCCTTCTCTATGTCCATGAAGGCCATCACCAAATCTTCCCCATACTCCTAGAGCCGATCTTGTAGCTACTCACTGTGAATATGAGGTCAATACTGTTTTTCTCTGAATTTGTTTTCCACTGACTTTTCTATTCACTTTTCCAGTACTTTTTCATAGATCTTGACACAGTGGCACATCAGGGTGACACGGTAATTCTGATATTTTCTTCTGTCTCCTTTCTTAAAGATGGGTACTATCACACACTTCTTCCAATCTTCCGGTACTTTTTTCTCATTCCACACTAACCGCATCATCCTGTATAGCCACTGTGTACCCGCTTCCTCTGCAACTCTTATCTTCTCCACACTTAACTCATACTCTCCTGATGGTTTTCCCTGTTTCATCCTCTTTATGGCTTCCTCCAATTCTATCCAGGTGAACTTTTCCATTTTCTCCTCACGCTTGTCATCAATTTCCTCAATACGATACTCTTCTTCACTTGATCCAACCACATACAGGAGGTCCTCAAAGTATTCCATCCAGATAATTTTAATTTCCTCCTTTTTCTCCACTAGGTTACAATTTTTATCCTCTATTCTCTCCACTTCACTCTGCCTGACCTTCTTTTTATTTCTTGCCATTCCAACTTCTGGCCCAGTGAGGAAAGCAATGGGAAACTACTTCACTTCTCATTCCTGTAGTATGCCTCTTCAGTGACACCTAGGCTAACTATGACAGCTGTTGGTGGAGCTGTGGAGGATCAAACCAGCCTTCGGACTGAATACCCAACATACAACGTACATTCCATACAATATTTTTTAATCAACTTTATCTATCTTTCCCCATCATCTATAGTCTTCTCTTCACTCTGGTGGTCTTTGTTGGAACCACACCCAAAAGGCCTTGTTTTTCTTCCCTACTGCTTCTTTCACTCTGTCGTTCCACCATGATATCTTCTTCCATTCCTTCCACAGGTCCTTCCATATGTTGTTTTTGCAGCTTTTATCAACGTGCTCTTGAATGTTTCCCATTCCTCCTCTCCTATCCTTGGTTCGTCTTCCTTCCTTATTAGTTCCAGTTACTCTCCCTTGGTTTTCTTCTCTTTCAATTTTCATACTTTTCTTTGTCTTCTGTACTTTTCTTTCTTTCAGTATTCGAAAATTCATTATCAGCAGCCGGTGATCACTTTCTAAGGCCACTGATGGTATTACCTTCACATCTATGATGCTCCTCTTCATCTCACAGACAAAGAGCATATACGCCACAACTGATTTCAGTGACCAATCCCTGTTATACCATGTTATCTTGTGGCTCTACTTCTTCTTAAACCATGAGTTTAACCACCAACCCACTCCTCTTGCAAAACTCCAGCAGTTTCTTTCCTTTCTCATTCCTCTTTCCCCAACCTTAAGGTCCCAGCACATTCTCATAGCCCATCCTGTCCGTACCTATGTGGGGATTTAAATCTCCCATAACTATAATGTGCTGGCCATTTAGCTGGTTCTGCAAATAATCCCCAAAATCTTCCTTCTCTTGTTGAGTGCAGCCTACCTGAGGTGCATACACCTGAAGTATTTCAAATATTACAAATATTTTCATTTTCATAATTTACTCACTTATGCCTTTAACTTCCATTTTCAGTCCCTTTCTCACTACTGCTACCATTCCACTATCCCTTCATTCTTCCTTTCCACTCCAGTACAGCTGGAATCCATTCCTTATTTATTTATTAACTTCTCCTCTCCACTAGTGTTGGCTACTGAGTGTATGATTTGAAGCAGTGCATAGATTAATTCAAGTGTCGGAGTGAATCGATTCACAGGAACAGCGAGTTCATGGCACACGATTCAGTTGATTCGCAGCAGACAGTGTTGAGTGGCTCACTCACAGATCAGTGAGACACAACACACACACACACACACACACGGTTCATTATCAGCACACTGCATACTGGCGAGCAGCCAAACTTCTGCTGGGGCGAGACATACAGAGCCATAGCACACTGAAAGAATCGTACGCTAAGAAGGGCTCTCACTCTCAGCTCATTTGAAAATAATACCCAATTTCATTCACTGTCTTCTTCTTACAGGGGGTGTAAATAATATATGGATTTATTTGCAGTGTTAAAAAGGTAGTCAAAACGTAATTCCAAAGTAAGTAGCTAGTAAATAGATAGGCTATTTGGTTCTTCTATTTATTAGTGTAATGAATCAGTATTATAACTTAGTCGACATTCGACAATTAATTCAACTCAACTATCTAGCCTAGCTTATGCCTCTGAGTCATGCTCGTAACCGCTCAAAATTGTCTGTTTTATATTGGGAAGAACCGCTCAATATTTTCTCAGTTCGTATGCCACATCATTGCACAAGACTTCAATAATAGAATCACGAGATCACCGGTGTACGAGGACAGTGGGTAAGTGAGCTGACTTACGCAATAACTTAAATAAAAAGATGTTGAATCAGAAAACCACAGGGCTACTCTACATCTTGAGCAGCCTATACAAAATATGACAATTTAAAAAATCCTCTGCTGATAGAAAGAGACACATTTTCAAAGATGACCAAGCGAGTTGGCCATGTGGTTACGGTTGCGTAACTATGAGCTTGCATTCAAGGAATGGTGGATTCGAATCCTGCCGTCGGCAGCCATTAAGATGGTTTTCCATGGTTTCCTATTTTCACACCAGGCAAATGCTGGTGTTGTACCTTAATTAAGGCCATGGCTGCTTCCTTTCCACTCCAAGCCCATTGTCACCATAAGGCCTGTGTGTGTTGGTGCGAGGTAAAGCAACTTATTTGATTTATATTCAATATGTAGGCTACTTATTGCAAACACAGGTATTTTTACATCTAATTCTGTATATATAATAGAGTTATGACTTTCAGAGAACTGAGGGAAAACCATAAGTTAGTGTATAAAATTTGAGTTATGTCAGGTCTTCTTCTTCTTCTTCTTCTTCTGCTTCTTCTGCTTCTTCTTCTTCTTCTTCTTCTTCTTCTTCTTCTTCTTCTTCTTCTTCTTCTTATTATTATTATTATTATTGTTATTATTAACTATGTAAGTTTTGTACTGTAATATAACAAGCATGTATAGTACTGCACAAGTGCCTTATTTTTTCCTACATTTCATTTTGAACTTATTTGTTTTATATTGTGTATTTACTGTACGTACAATGAAATTTCCATGTTCTTTGAAATCATTTAAGAAAGACTAGGCAAACAATTGATAGGGAATCTCCCATCTGGGCGACAGCTCTAAATGCAGATCACTGTTGATTGGGCGTACAGATATTTTTTCATCTTATTCTGTATGGAGTTGTCACTGTGTGGGAAAGGCTTTGTAACATCAAAATTTGACGCAAAGAGGTGGCTGCCAGACTCTAATGTGCCGTGAATTGGATCACTGTATTGATTCAGTAACGTGAACAGAATCAAATTAATTGATTCAGTAAAATGAATTGAATATCCCATCATTACTCTCCACCTTGTCTCTGCCAAACCTAGCATATCCAATTTCTTTTCCTCCACCACATGTACAATTTCCTCCACTTTGTTCGTTAGTGTCATAATGTTCAATTTTCCAGATCATAGTCTGTTGGCTATGCAACCAAGGTCTTCTTCTGATGGATCTGTCCAGCTTAATGTTCCTTTTTCTTTAAAATGACTTTTAATCCATCACCGGCTTGCTGGAACCCTATTAGTCATCACTTCTCAGGATTCCTGTATGGCCCTCATAGTTACCGTAGCAGTTACAGGGCACACAAAGTTCCCACTGTATATCAGCCCCACAGGCAATTCTCTATTTCATGCCGTTGCCCGTCTCCCATGATGTGGACAAGGGGTTGTACTTGTGGGAGACGATCAAGTAAAAGGCCAAATGACTTTTGCTTGATAGCTTACTGAAATGTTTTGTCTACTTGATCATTGCGTGTGCATTTTAATTTTTAATTTTTTGTTACTTTTATAAATATAATTTTGACAAAATTGATTGGAGTGGATTTTTCCTATACTAATAATTTGTAACTTAATATTACTTTCAGCTTTGGTTTGCTAATTATCCTGATCGACTGGAATTCCGGATACACCTGACAAGGGGTTTCCGATCCGTAAACCTTGAGGTATGCAAATTAACAAATGAGACTACAACAGTAGAAAATAATAAGTATCAAGAAACTATTTAGCAAACCACATCTGTTAACATGAAAAATGAAATATTTATGAAATGTTATTAACAAACATTGTTAATGAGGTTTTTGTAAGTTGTTAAGCTTAATTTATTTTACAATTACTGTAAACTACAGTTATTTTTCCAAACAAATTTTGAAAGCTCATAAAAGCAAATTTTACTTTCCATTTGAATCCATTGAAATATAATCATATTACTTTGACAGGCCCCTGCTGGTGAGATGTCGTGTTTACACTGCACTATGTCATCTGGTATGGGCTAGAGCAATTTGTTACTTTCATTGACCTGTCTCAGTCTCATCCTTGGCTTTGACAATATGGAAGTGACCAAGGTATGAGCGATGCTAGTAATAACATTCGTTATGCAACAAGTTCCTGCTATGAATGGTGTGAAAATGTTGCTCGTAGGGTCAGTTGATGCATGCATTTCAGTGGGCTTGACAGGCTGATATGCAGTAGCAACTACTGGCTCGGTGAGGAAAGCAACGGGAAAGTACCTCACTTCTCATTTCCCTAGTATGCCTCTTCAGTGACGCCTAGGCTATCTGTTGATGGCTTTCAGTGGAACTGTGGAGGATCAAACCAGCCTTTGGGCTGAAGAAAAAAAAAAAAAAAAGAACACACACACACACAGTACCGGTAAAAGAGCCCGACTCTCAGATTATATTTTAAAGTAAGCAAGTATATAGTTCTCAGGGCAAAAAATAGTTCTCAGGGCAAAAACTGGTGACTAGTAGCTAGGGCTCGGTACAGGAGGTAGGGTCCTATCTACAAGAAAACTTTGACTTTGACTGAACATGAGTTTATTCATATAAGACATGAAATTGCACATCACCTCCAGGTAGATATAAGTTGTCTTCCACATAGTCCTATAATATGGCTCAGATTCTCCAGTTCACCAAGCCGAGCAGGTTGGATCACGCTCCAGAAGATTCCAGGAACTCCGTACAGAAGCGGCTGGTCTGTCTGGGTTGGTAGAAGGTAGAGATGCCTCAAACTTTCGAGGCCCAGGTTGAACCCCGATGATCCTGGTGATGTTGCAGATAATCATTTGCTACCTCAGTCCAATGTGACTGAGAGGGTTGATGTCTCCAAGGTCACTCGCAGTACTGATAAATCTGAGTTTATAAAAACCTTGGGTGATTAACCTATTAGTGAAGTCACTGGTTATTATTCATCAAGACTTTCAAAATTTAACACTCGTAAAATGATATGTCTCTGTATACGAGGATTATGAATACTTTCAAAGTTCACCACTAGCAAAAGTCTTTGTCTCTGAATAAATACTGGCAAAAATAACACAAGTCCCTTCTCATGAAACTATGACCAAATTTTAAGTTCACCACTGGCGAAGGTACAAGTCTTTGAATGAACACGGACGAAAAACATAAGTCCATCCACATGAAAATCTGAATAGATTTAAAGTTCATCACTGACGAAATTTATAAAGTTTTGAATCAACACTGTCGAATGTACAAGTCTTTGAGTGAACATGTACGAAAAACACAAGTCCATCCACATGAATAAATTTACAGTCTATCACTGGCAAAATTTGTAAGTCTTTGAATCAACACTGGCGAATGTACAAGTCTTTGAGTGAATATGGACGAAAAACACAAGTCCATCCACATGAATAAATTTACAGTCTATCACTGGCAAAATTTATAAGTCTTTGAATAAACA
Source organism: Anabrus simplex (assembly GCF_040414725.1). Taxonomy (NCBI): domain Eukaryota; kingdom Metazoa; phylum Arthropoda; class Insecta; order Orthoptera; family Tettigoniidae; genus Anabrus; species Anabrus simplex. Next base: position 350,186,861 of record NC_090265.1, on the reverse strand, counting down.
CAGGTGAAATCCTAAATTTATGTTTTAAAGACGTTGAATGAAGTTAGAGTTCATCACCGGCAAAGTTTATAAGTCTTTGATCCAGTACCAGCAAAATCACAAATTTATGCTTACAGGAACTTAAAGCACATTCAGAGATCATCACTAGCAAAGGTTATAAATCACTGTTTATTAGAGGAATGAGTCTCTTAACACTCGCAAATATTGCAGGTTCAATTTATGAAGAATTCGTTCTTTAACACACGTAAATAATACAAGTCCAATTATGAATTTAGCACACGTAAATAATACAAGTCCATTTCATGAATAATTGGAAAAATTTCAGTCTCGAACACCCGTAAATATTGTAAGTTCAATTATGAAGACTTAGAAAATGTTCTTTAACACTCGAAATATTGCAAGTCCACTTGAGAATACTTGGAAGAATTCGTTCTCCCACACTCGAAAAAAATACAAGTTCACTTTATGTATACTTAGAAAATTACAGAGTTCCTCGTCGGGACTGTCACTACATGACGATAGTAGCAGCGAGAGTGTCCACGCTGACTACTCAGCTGTAACTGAGTGAACAGGCTACAGTGGGCCCTCCTTTTATTCGATCCGGGACGTCTACGTCACAATGCGGCTTGACTAAATATCTCCTGAATCCCTTGATGGATTTACTTGAAACTTGAGCATTGCGACGTTCAGGTGATCCCAAACAAGATGACATATCGCTCAAGCCGCTAGCATAATTATTACGGGAGTTACAAAATTTTCCCCGTCGAACAATCCAGAAGATGTGACGTGGAGTCTAGAATATACGAGTCCAGGCTGGGAACACGTGGTGTGACGGGCGGGCGGTCTAGCTAGCCCCTGTGGCTACATCACAGCTCACAGCTGTCCTTCACTCACTTGCTTGCCCCGCTGACGGTAAACAAACCAGGCGTGCTCAGAACATCACGCGTGATAATTAAATGTAATTTATACTCAAAAAATACTCGTGTACGGGTTGTAACCGGTACATATCCCTCCCTCTCAGGGAAAAGAAAATACGATGAGGATTTTCTTTAGTTAACCTTATTCAAAGTATTTTTTTGAGATTGGAAGCATTGTAGATGCCTTCAAGGTTGCCATCTAATCTTGTGATCTCGTGAGCACCGTTGTCCAAAGATCTAGAAATCCTGAAAAATATTTCTTTCCATAAAATCGCTTAATGACATCTTTAAGTGGAGTAGGGTGGTCATATTCGAGGACCAGTTGGTCATTCAAGGCACGAGCGTCCAAACACAAACGTAGATTACCATCGGGTTTCCTTACTATGGTAAGTGGATTAATATAGGGCGTAACGCATTTTGAGATAATTCCGTCAGCCTCCATCTGACGAATCAGTGTCCTGGTTTCATCGATGTACTTCTCGGGCACTGGATATGGTTTGCGTTTATAAGGCGAAGCATCCTTGACGTTGAAGTGGTGTTTAAAATTCTTAATTTCTCCGGGCTTCTCATCAAAGAGGTCCGGATAAGCCTGATAGATTTCTTCCTCTGCCGGTGCTATGTCAGGGTGGTAATCTGGGGCTTCAGTTACCCTGGAGATGTAGGTGAGAAAATCGGGCCCTTTGTCATTTAAAATTTCATCAATGGGTCCCTCTTCATTGGGATCTCCTTCTTCTTCTGACACGGGTCCCTCTTCTTCCTCGGGATCACCCTCTTCTTTCAGTATCTGGTCGACTGGGGCGGCATCGCTAATCACACCATCGACTTGTGTACAGGGTAAATCAATCCCTTGAAGCCAAAAATCTTCACCATCCACCAGCTGCAACTCTACAGATCCAATCCTACATAGATGAATGGTGTTGGCAGAGTAGTCAATTGTAGCCTTATATTTAGACAAAAAGTCTGAACCCAAAATAAGGTTGAATTTCATAGGCGAAATTATCAGAAAGACATGTTCACACACTTCCTCATGAATGGTGAACTCAAGGAATACTTGCTGCTTGCATTTGATATTCCGGTCAGGAATAATGCCCTTGATCTTCACTTGTGCAACGGGCAAAATCAGAAGATCACATTTATCCTTAATCAATGTTATCAGTTTGTCAGAAATTAGGGACACTTGCGCTCCTGAGTCCACTAATGATGATACTTGGAATCCCCCAATGCTAATACTAATTATGGGTAAACTTCGTTGGACATGTTGACGAATAGGTAACTCGTCCTCAAACACTAAGTCATCATCGATGTACCAATAATTTAATGTTAATGTTTGAGGAAACACTAAGTTTAAGAGCACACTTCAAATCGTGGTCTGACAACTGGCTTCAGTGTTTTGGTTTGGTGATTTAAAATAGAAAAGATTCATTCACAGGCATACGTGGAACCGAATATACTCAACATTCTCACTGCAAACCTATGCAATCGGGGAAACCATTTTTTAAAAAACATTATGAGCCCAACTACTCCAGAATTGTGCCCTACCATAGAAGGTATTGAAACTAGTTTGTTCCATGGCAAAGAAGCATTTTCAACAACACTTACAATGCAGTTGAAAATCTCGATGCCTTTCGTGGTATTTTTCATAGGCACTAAATCCAGTATTTCCTCCCAAATTGTAAAGTTTTTGTCAACCCCTCGTATGAAAACGGCTAGCTGGGCCGTGTCAGAAGTATCTGTGCCCTCGTCAATTGCTAAGGTGTATGCCCAGAAGCTTTATGTCAGTTCTAATAATTGTAGGTGGACATCATCAGATAGGTCTTGAATTTTTGTCGACACTGTGTGCACAGACAAGCTGGTAGCTTCGAACTCTTGAATGACAAAACTCCTCACCTGCTAGAATTAAACATTCCTTTACGAATTCACCACCACTGAACGGTTTAAGTTTCTTTGCAATTAAATATGAAATTTTATAACTCAGTCGAACTGCTGACTCACTGATCGAATGCTCGACATGGTTATTTAATTTACCTTTTAGTTCTGTAATTACACGTACCCTTTCCTCGCCTTGATACTGATCATAATCTGCAGCGTGATACAAACAGTAGTGGCGTTGTAAATTATATATTTTTACATACTGTAGCTCTTTTCTACAAACTAGCTGTAGCAATCCTATCATTTTTAACAAATAAATATAGATCTTCCCATATAGATAAAAAGATCGGAGGCGTGGATAGCTTCTCGCACCGTGATGTGCCCGCTTCGTCCATACTTATGTACTGTACTGTACCACTAACACCATACGGCTGAGGATATTGATAGATATGTCAAAATCATTAAAAAAACTTTTAAATCGGAATTTGATCCTAGATTTAACACTTTGGAGTGTCTGGAAACTTATATTCAATTTTTAACCACGCCATTTTCAGTTGTTGCAGATAACGTTGATCTAGACCTACAGTTAGAGTTATTAGATTTACAGTGTGATAGAGAACTAGAGATAAATTTTTGAATAAGAAGGATTTGTGTGGCTTTTTATGAAAAGTGTCTTTAAAAGCCGTAGCCACCAGCATGTATGGCACTTCACGTGTTTACTACAAAGCGAGGCTGTCTCTTCGTCTCCAGTCTACGACAGCGGCTCCCCACCTTCTGCGCTGTTACGTCACATGGTCTCTCCGACGTCAAACGGTCTCTCTTACATCACACGCCAGCCAGTTGGCCGACCCTGACCTAGAGGCATCTGTACTTTACTGAAGTGACTGCAAAACGTATCTGTACTCCAAAGGAACGGCCTTATTCAACACCTGGCAATAGGTATAAAATGCATCTCCTGGCTTGGAGATGAAGGACTATTAAAGGCTAAGGTAGTTCACCCTAAGAGAAAACCTTTGACTATGAGAGGCCTAGTGAATCAGCAGAAAGGGAGAAAAATGTGCTTTCAAAAGGAAACAGAGCCTCGGAATGATTAGAAAAACACAGACTGTGACCAGTTCCTCTCATATGTTTGGAACAAATGATGACTCCTTGGAGCCTGAAGCTAAACCAGGGAATGATGAAAAGAAGTAACACCTGGATTGGGAAATATAAAAAAGAAGTGTTCCAAGACTGAGGATTGGAACACAAAATATAGAACACTGACAGTTAAAGAGGGAAGATAATAGATGTGATGCTCTGATTGGTAGAAACAAGATGGAAAGGAGAAGGCAGGAATGAACTGAGATGAGGTTTTAAGTTAAACTGGATAGGAGATGAGGAAGGAAGGAAGGAAGGAAGGAAGGAAGGAAGGAAGGAAGGAAGGAAGGAGTGGAAATAGTGATGGTTTAAAAGAAGTAAATGGAATAAGTGGCAGAATAATAGAATTTATTGTAACCATGAGCAGTTAACAGCAACATTTAAAATAAAAATTATTAATTCTGTTAAGATTATTTACATGGTCCAGAAAAAGAAGCATGAGGGTGAATAGCTGGACAAAGCGTAAACCAACTTTAAGTACTGCTAACAAAAATCAATGAAAAACTGTATTCCCTTCTTTTCCTATGGATTGATATTGTTCAACAACAGCAACAACTGTATAACCAAAGGAAAGTATCACCTTAAGAGCTTAGAAGTTCTGATATTTACACAAGAGGAGCTCATAAGCTCAGAAAACTTTACATAGAGGAGCTCTTAAACTCAGAAACCTTACAATTTTGGGGAGGAGAAATCCCTTTTCATAATAGTCATACATTCTGATCCATAGGTCTCATAAATTTACACTTGCAGAAAAAAAGGCTAGCCTGTACATAATTTGAAGGCAGAGTCAATAGAGAACAGAGAAAGAAGCTTCTATTACAACTTTCCATCAAACAGGTCTTGAACCCTGGAGTCCACTGTACAATAAATTTTACAAATGCCTTATTGGGCCAGTAGTCCACATTAATAGCAGTTGTCTGATACCACAGACACTTGAAGCAGAAAATACCCATGTTTTCATTAGGTAATCAGTCAATACCTTCACTACCCTTATCTAACAAGAAAAATAATCAAAAGAGCTGTAAGTATTCAGAGGCATAAGGCTAGAAAAGAGAGAGAGAGAGAGAGAGAGAGAGAGAGAGAAAGAAAGAAAGGTTACACTTGAAAGGCCGAGAACAAAATGAGAATGGAGGCTCTAACCCGAAGCACTCCAAAGTTAAGGTCCAACAGAAAACACCTAGTTGGACATAAGGCCCAATGATACAGGGGCTAAGCCATACTACAAGGTGATTAAGTGAAGAAAAATTAAGAGGCCAAAAAGATGATAATAAATTTTGAAAATTGAAAAACTTACTCACCCAAAATGAAATTAGAAGAAGGGAAATGAGGGTAAACACTCGTGCATCCTCAAATTTTACAAAATCCCCATTAGGGGAGAAATTTTGAAGTTTGAAGACTGCCCAGATAAACTTACATTTAATTAAAGTTGAAACAGAAAGCCCTACATTAAAGTCAAAGAAACACCAGACGACCTAACAGTTACATGAACATTGGAATCTTACCTATCTTCACACGCAGCAAGATTCACAAAGTTCACATCATTAAAATTCTGCCATACCTTTGTTCATTGCCGCCTTTTCATGCTACCCCCTGCTCCATCAATCTCCCGAAGGAGATCTTCTTGCTCACGTAGAATACTCAATAATATACTGCTGCAAGACACTTGATTCAAAAGGTACACCTCTTTTACAGGGAGCTGACAGAGAGTTCTAGAATAAATGAAGTAAAATCAAATTTAATAGGCTGATAATATTTTGATATTAAGCCGTATCATTGGCAGATCAATTTAATCACAGTGTCAATAACTCCAATAAGCCAAATGAAGAACTGAACATTGATTAAACAAACATTCTCGTTGGTAGTTAGAGTTTCTGAACACCAGGTAGCACTAGAAAATTGATGCTAGGGACATCTGGTCCCAAAAGATAAAACTTTCACAATATAAGAAAGTTCAGCAATTTCTGAATAGACAACAGCGCTGTTGGAATGTGGCGGCAATTTAAACAAATTAAAAACAAATAATTACATGAGGTCAAATCAAACGACATGAGGCATGAATTGAAGGACTTTTGTGAACTGAACTTCAAGAAAAGAAATTAGCTAAGTGAACAATTTTTTTCTGTAATATACCAAATTTTAAAATAAAGAACTGTGTAAAATTAACCAAGATAACTAAAAGGATTAAAACAAAGATCAACAGATAAAATAAAACTTACATAGTCCTAGAACAAACTCTGTATGTGTCTCACTTAACCTACAAATATGCCAAATAACAAAGGTAAGTAGGTTGATTACCGGTACAAGTTACATCTTAAAAGGATAAAAATTATGTGGTCCTTGCAAATTATCAGAAACCCTACTTAGATGTTTAACATTTGTTTTACAGTGAGCTCATCCCATAACTACATTTAAAATTGAAAAATGATTATGATTAAAATCTACATTTTAAAAACCAATGTTAGCAAAGTTAAATATTCAAGTTTACATTTTTTTAAACAAAAAAGAAATAAAGTAGAAGGGCGAAGGGAAACAACTTCACAGATGATACTGGTTTAAAAGACCTCAACCACAAAGATGGAATGGCAGTAATTTGCAAATCACTCCCTTGACACTTTAATTTGAATATATGGTGAATAGAGCTCAGCGGGGAAAATGCCTGCACTTAAAGTTAAGTTACATTACCATGATTTAAAGACAAAAGCAAGTGCTTCCCCAAGGAACGCTGGAACTCCCTACTTGAGAGAGAGTGATCCCGGATCATGTCTGTTCTCCAAGATAACCGAATCTGAAAGAAGACTCACTAACGCGCATCCTTGGCGAGCGAGTTTTGGCCCTACATTTTGGGCCATCTTCAGCCATATAACTATAAGATATCTTAAAAACTAATTAGCCTATGCCTAAAAATATTTCTAAAAGTATACACTTAAAGTCTTGTCAGTTTGTTATATTAATGGATGATGAAACAAGTCTGTGCTTATGTGATGGCATTAAAATAGTAGCCTACAAACTTAAAAAGATTTGTTTTATTTGTTTTGTCAATTTGTTATAGTAGGTTTTCTTTCTCTCTTTTGGCTGTGTTAGTAACTCACAACACAATGATATGTTCCTCATCTTTGTGCATAATCTTTCTCTTGCTTCTTACAAGCCCATGTAACACTGTTTTGCTCCCCTCTACATCCTCTTGTATCTCTCTTGTGAATATCTCCCAGCTATCCTCTTCTTCAGTTACTAAATTTTTTACATCTCTTTTTAATTTCTTGATACTTCCTTTTACATTGTTCCTTTTTATCTCTGTTCCATTCTTGCTTGCTTTCTTATTTTCTTTCACAACTTCCTTTACTGTCTCCACCATGGTGTCTCCTTTTCTTTTACTCTTGCAGATATTCTAACACAGGTGTTCTCTGCACAGCTTACAAATATTTCTTTGAATACATTTAACAAAAAGCCAGGTAAACAATTGATAGTGAATCTGCCAATAGGGCGATAGCTCTAAATGCAGATGATTGATTGATTGATTGATTGATTGATTGATTGATTGATTGATTGATTGATTGAAACAGAAGCAGTGATAAATAAATCACCTACTGAACAACAGGATGAGGTTAGAGTTGAAGTTAAAAGGAAACTACCTCACTACATAAAAATTCTGAAAATCGAACAAACGGTAATCATAATAGCAATGCCATTAGTAACTCCAGCAAGCAACAAATAACAAACCTCAAAAATAAAATAAAAACTAACACCCTAATTATAACCAAGGCCGATAAAGGCAATACGACAGCAATTATGGACAAATTAGACTACATTAATAAGACCATGCAATTTTTTAACAATGATATGTTCATAACCATTTAAAAAGACCCAACTGTTAAAATCTAAAACAAATGAAAAACGCTTGTAAAAAATATCAGCTTTCTACTAAGTGATCAAGAACCCAATAAAATGATAACTATGAATCCAAAAATCCCTACAGCATAAGCATTTCCTAAAATTCATAAAGACAACACACCCATTAGAGCTATTATAAACTGCAGATCCAGTCCCACATACAAAATAGCACAATTTGTACATACATTCCTGAAAAAATACTACATTTTTAAGGCTAATAAAACCATTAAAAACAGATTAGAATTTTTCAATAACACATTAAGAAAATGTGCCCAGGTATACCAACTAAAGATACTATTTCACTAACAGAGAACAATCTCAAATCACATGGTCAACTTAGCAGAAATGAAATTGGTGAGTTTATTACTATTCTCCAGTTCATTCTCAATAATTATTATTTCAAATTTAATGACAACATCTACCTACAAAAAGGATTGACAATGGGTTTGTCAGTATCTGGTATATTAGCTGAAATATACCCAGACCATTTTGAGCACACTAAGATCAACAAAATTGATAACATCTATTACTGGACGAGATATGTGGATGACGTGTTCATAATTCTAGACACACGTCTCACTAACAGCAACCAAATATTAGAGAAACTAAATACATTGGATCCACACATTAAGTTCACAGTAGAGACGGAAATTAATCAATCACTCAACTACTTGGGTTTATCAGTTACCAGAATAAATGACCATTTAGAATACAACATCTATGGGAAACCTACACAAACAGCAAATACCATAAGACAAGATTCCATACATCCTGCATCTCAAAAATGAGCAGCGTATTATAGCATGATTTATAGAGCACATAACATACCAGTATCAAAATATAATCTACACAAAGAAATAAACACTGTTAGATCTATAGCAAACAAAAATGGCTTCAACAAAGACTTCATCAACAAGTAATTATCTACAGTAAAAAATAAACAAAAATAAAAATTAGTCGAGAAATCAAATAACAAAAATGTATTTTCAGTCTTTATTTTCAACCACAACAATATCCACCACATAACTAACTTGTTCAAGAAAAAATGTTAAAATACCATTTAAAACTTTTTCATAATTCTAATACAATTAATCCCACTTATAAATTTCACAACCCAGGAATCTACAGACTGGAATGTAAAGAATGTAAAGCGAGTTACATGCGACAGACAGGAAGAAACTTTGCTACACATTATGCTGAACATACCGACGCTATCAAACACAATAGGTTTTTGGCTATGGGCCAGCATATGACAGACCTCAAGCACAATTTCAACAAGATAAAACAAGATTTACACATCTTAAGAATTTTACAAAAAGACACTCTGCTCAACATTTCAAGGAATTTTCCATTCAAGTCAATCAGTACACCAATCCAAATCATAATCTAAATGAGTAGGTAAACTGAAAAACAAATATCTTTATTTGATTTCATTATTCCATTAATTGCCAACACATTTCTTAAAAAGGTATCCAGCCTAAACAACATACATCAACCCCCACCACTACTTCAAGCTCCAACTCCAAGCTTGCTTACCGCACCCTCCCCTCTCCTCACTCAAGGCCTCTTACAACACAGCAAATCTCCACAGATGACAATTAACAATGTGACTCTAACGTGGTAATCAGAAGATTCGCACAAACTAGAGCGAGTAAGTATATTACCTAACACATCTCTCCTACCTTAGCCTTACGTAGTCCAATTTCTTACATAAATTTTCAATATTTACAGACATGCAGCACATCCAATCTAGCCATACACACCTGACAACTGGATTTTAATATTACATGTTCCATTCAACTAAATGAAACAGTACCGAGAAAGATGTTCCCTCCTAGCCATTAACCGATTTAACCCCTTAATTCCTATGCACCCGTAACCGGACTGATATACGCTCGAGCGGTTGGGCCCTGACTCCACAAGCGACCTGATACGCCGGGGTGCAAGGTCGCATATTGGAGACGTTTGTGACATCTGTTGGCTTTTTCTGGAAACATATGTACTTGAAAACTGTTCTTGGTGTCTCAAAGTGTCACCAGAGTGCTCTGGTATGCTTCTTTGACAAAGAGAATTGATTAAAATATCGATCAAGAAATTGGTATTCTGTTGTTGACAAGATGGCTGAGAAGGAAGTTGCTTGCTTGCGCGATATGCTCAGTAATAGCAAAATTCAAGGCTTACTTGATGTTTTAGGCTCTGATTTCAGCAGTGATAGTGAGGAAGAAGTTATTAGTGATCCTGTGCATTTTATATCGAATGATTCAAGCGAGAGTGAAAGTGATTTTAGTGAAAATGATGAGCAACCTGTTCAATGGAATTGGGCTCCTGGAGAGAATTCTCCAATTATTCACAACTTTTCTGGAGCAAATGAAGTGAATCCTGGTAGTGGTATATGTAGAAATGTAAGTAGGGATTTCATTTGCAGGAAGTACTTAGATGACAACATTGTACAGCTCAAAGCAGTCAAAACTAAATAAGTATGCCAGTGCTGATCCCAACTTTTCTCAGACGAACTCAAATGAAATGGGACTGGTACAAAAACCAACAATTCATAGTTGCTGGTGCAAAGATGTAAGTGTTGATACACCCTATTTTAGAACTGTCATGCCTCGTGGCAGATTTCTCGAACTGAGCAAATATTTACATCTGGTTAACAATGAGGTAGCTGATACTTCCAATCCTCTTAGAAAGTTGCACCTGGATTTTTTGTGTGTTATATTTCTGTATTGTTCTGTTTTTTGTGTCATGAGCAATAGCGTGGAATTTCAAATAATATAAAACAGGTCCCGTGATAATACGTGCAGTTGATCACCCACTACACTGTTTTAACCGAAAGATTGCAACACCAAGGTTACACACTAAAAAGTTGGCGTATTCCTGGCAATGTCAGTACACAGGGCAGGTGAATGCATATGGGTTAAATGGGTATGACGTCTTTAGACGTTTTCACGCTAACCTTCTACGGTGAGTATGACGGCATTAGTCGATCTAAAATTGATCACATATTTATCTTGAGAGTGAAGGCATATGATGTCACTATGGAATCTATCGTATTATTTGATACGTTTTCCACGAGATCACACTGTGTATTGTTTTATAGAGCTGTCACAACTTCTTAAAATATATTTGTATTGGCGCCTTGCACGAAGCTCTCACGCAGCCGTTTATGTCGCGAAGCATGGTTTCCAAACATAAAGTGGATCGGCTTGATTGTGCGGGTATTTTGACAGTTTTAGAAGCAGAGAGTGATGATGAGGTATCTTCTTTACCTGATGATGAGTGGATACATACTGAAGAAGAAGACAGTGAAAGTGAACCTGAAAGTGAAAGTGAAGTGGTTCCAAACAAAGCAAGTGACGCGGATGAAGTTCAGAATGTAACTCAGCCGGCTCAGTTCGTTGTGAATGGTGCCCCAAGACCAAGGTTTGGTTTTACAGGGGTTAATATGATAAATGTAGATTTTAGTAACATACACAATATCACAAATATTTCAGCACATTCGTAGATAATGATATATTCCAGTTATTAGCTCAGCAGACTAACTTGTATGCTAGCCAATTTTTAGCTGCTAACTGTAACCTCAAGCGATGATCCCAAGCGAGAAGCTGGATAGACACAAATGCTGCTGAAATGAAAACTCTCCTTGGACATCTTCTTCTACAGGGTGTTGTTCAAAACACAGAAAAACCGTCTCTACTTCACAAAACGTGAAAGTATAGCTATGCCATATTTCTCCAAAATTATTTCTGAGAAAAATATTCTACCTGCTTTTGAAATTCCTTCACTTTTGCAGATAATTCCAAGTTTGATCCTCAGATGCACAATAGGAAACTGTACAAAATACAGCCAATCCTTGACCATCTCCTAAACAAATTTTCCTCCATCTATACTCTTGAACAAAATGTTTGTGTTGATGAATACCTTCTCCTCTGGAGAGGACGACTAAGTTGGGTACAGTTCATACCCTCAAAACGCAGCAGATTTGACATGAAACTCTACAAATTGTGTGAGTGTAGTTCTGGATTTGTTTAGAAATTTATTGTGTACACTGGTAAGGATACTGTATATGGTCAGAACCATCCAGGAGAGAGTACTCCGTACAACTGCAAGAATAGTTCTTGAACTCATTCATGAGTTACATTATCAAGGGATATTGTTTGTACCGTGACAACTGGTATACTAGCCTGACATTGGTAGATACGCTTTGTGAAAGAAGAATTGATGTTGTAGGGACCATGAGGACTAAAAGAAAGGAGTTTCCAGACTTTGTAAAGAAGGCAAAATTACAGAAGGGCGAAAGAGTTTCAGGCAATCGAAAGAAACAGATGATCATGAAGTGGAAAGATAAGTGTGAAGTCACTCTTGTAAGCACTCTGCATGATCCATGGAGAAGATATACTCGAAAAAGGGAATAACTTAGAAACCACTGTTAGTCCTGGACTATAATAAGAATATGGGAGGGATGGATAAGAATGACAGCCAACTCCACAGCTATAAAAATGCTCGGGAACATCTCAAGAAGTATTACCAAAAGATGTTCCAATACTTGATTGATATGGTTTGCCTAAATGCCTATGTCCTCTACAAGAAACAAGGCAGGAAACTTTAGAGACTCGATTTCCAATTGACACTTGGTGAGATATTGTCATCGTCTTGAGGGGTGGTGCAGCCAACAACGGGTCGACCTTCTAAATCACCAAGGTCATCTCGTCTCCTCAGCCGTTGCTTCCCAGAAGATATTCCCAGCACAGCGTCAAAGAAAAAACTTCTCCGAAGATGTGTTGTGTGTTGGTCCAAAGAGAAGAGGAAAGAAACATCATACTGGTGTCCTGACTGTGAAAAGGATTTGTGTGTAACACCTTGTTTTCACCTATATCACGCAGATAACAATCTACAAAACCTGTGATGATCTGGATTCATAACAATGAAAATAATGTAAATAGTGTTAGTAACCCATTTGGATTCATAGCAATGTAAATAATGTACATAATATTAGTAACCCATGTTGATTCATAACAATGTAAATAATGTTAGTAACCCATTAGTGAAGTACGATAATAATCATTGTCGTATTACATTAAACTAATTGTATACACATTTATGAAGGAAATATTTAAATATCACAAAGTGGGAAAAAAAAGTAACCAGGGAAGGTTACGCATGTGGAGAATTTAGTACCTGGTTAAGGGGTGAAACGAGACACTTACGACACAATGATGTAGAACTACTTGTTAATATCTACATGTGTGCTTGCACCACATTGTGAATTTTTATCTATCTATCTATCATAATATGGACAACATGAACTATAAAATGCCAACATCAAGCTCAACACCACAAGTGATCTGCATTGCAAGAATTCAAGCGTGTGCAAACTATTATAATGTTGTCAACATAAGCACAGACTTTAAGTGTATACTTTCAGAAATATTTTTATGCATAGGCTAATTAGAGTTGGTTTTTTTTTTTGTTTTTTTTTTGGTTCAGGCGGCAGAGCGCCAGCCTCTCACCGCTGGGTTCTGTGATTCAAATCCCGGTCACTCCATGTGAAATTTGTGATGGACAAAGCGGAGGCGGGACAGTTTTTTCTCTGGGTACTTCGGTTTTCTCTCTCATCATTCATTCCAGCAACACACTCCAATATAATTTCATCTGTCAGTCATTAATCATTGCCCCAGAGGCTTCGGCAGCCAGCACAATTCCTATCTTCACAGCTAGATGGGGGCTTCATTCATACCATTCCTGACCTGGTCGTATGGCTGGAAACAGGCTGTGGATTTTCATTTTTCATAGGCTAATTAGTTTTTTAAGATATCTTATGGTTCTGTGGCTGAAGATGGCCCAGAATGTAGGGCCAAAACTAGTACCATGTACACAATAATATATAGTCCACGCACCTTTTAGCGGTATTATTTTGTACGGGGGTGAGGAGTAAGGAGGGAGCTCTCCCAGTTCCAGTTATACTGCCAACTGAATGGAAATGAAATCTGAATTGAATCGATAATATGATCGATCGATATGAATTTTCTAAACATTTATTATCTTACGCCAACAACTGTGTCACACATACATTATTTAACATTATATAACATTTCTCGATGTGAATCTTGTTCCTAACTTGAATTCTATAGTTTGGATTTGCTGTGTAAACAACAACAGTACTAGTACGTAAAGTGTACGCCAGATGTCGCGCAGCAATGCATAAGCGATTCATAGTTTGTGTTTCAAAGGTTGCCAATACGAATCTCGAAGATACCCGAGGTCGACCGTTTCAGCACTAGGATGTTTATGTATCGCTAAAAGGTGCGCGTACTATAACTGTGTACTAATTGAACTTGTATTGATTAGGAGGAACATCCTCCAATATTATATTTATACATACCTTCAATACAGAATATAAAACTCATAAATTACTCAGCAAGCAAGTCAGGAAACAGGAAATTAGAGCATCAAAATTGAATACCCAATAAGTGTGCAGGATTGACCCCGCTGAAACATATTAAACAATAACATTGAATTTTATTCTAACCAATAATATTGTTCGTTCTTTCTTGCAGATATCAGTTAAATTTAAGTTTCTCAAAACTTTTCAAACTGATGGAACTGGATGCGATAGACTTTGAAAACAACATGAATACCACAGGGTGCTCAAGAAGTGTATACAAAACCAAACGATGAAAAATAAAATAAAATGAAATAAATGTTCAAAAATAATAATTTAGAATGCAGCACTTTTCCACCGTCATAGTTATAATGGCTTAAAGGGAAATAACTTGGAGATTGTGCAAGTGTATGCCCCACAGGCAGGCTGCACATCACAAGAAAAACAAATACTTTGAACCACAGGAAATAAATATCATAATTAATCCATATTGCCAGCTTCAACAAGATAAGTCTTAATGATTGAGTGCTTTACAATACAGTACAATATTATTCCTTTTTCACTTTATTTTAAAAAAAGGGACATATTTCGTCTCCCTTGTGAGACATCTTCAGTCTACAATATTATGATAAACACATGATATTCTTAACACTAAAAAACAATGACATATCCCTAAAATGTTCAAGAGTCAAGACGACTGTCATATGCAAACACAGTTTTAAAAACAGTTCATGTTGTTAAAATTGTCTTAAGACCAATTATTAAATGATGAGAGTCCCATTGAGTTTTGATACTCAAAATAAAATTAATATGATGATACACACTGTTCTAAAATTGGAATTAAATCTTGAAATTAGGTCAATGTCATCTCAAGTTGGAAGCTTGAATATGTTTGTGTCTGGTTAAACAGGGGTTGTTTTTAGGTGGAATTACTCAATATGTTGGTTATGTAGCCAGACAATTTGTGCGATCCATATATTATTGGTGTATGAAAGATTTTCTCCTCCCTGTTTATCTCTCAGCTGGCTCGTGTGTCCATTGGACAGCATTGTACTGTACTGCAAAGGTGGAGTCACTCAATCATTAAGACCTATCTTGTTAAATACATCGAAGATAAAAAGCAGAAGCAGCTGGGAGGAATGAACATGATGGTATTGGGATGTAAATACACATGTTGGCAAAGAAGGCCAAGGATTGTGCTTGGAATAGAGGATTGTAGAAGTAGGCATGAGGAAAGTATTAAGTTGCTGGATTTCTGCAAAAGGAATGGGTTGTTGGTTGGAAGCTCTTGGTTCAAAAAGGCTAAAAATAATCTGGTACAGCACAAACTGGTCTAGAAAGCTCTTTGACAGTAAAAAGAAGAGGGGAATTACAGACATCAGAGTACTACCATCAATGTCATTGGACAGTGACCCTTGACTGCTGGTAATGAACCAGAGAGGGACTAAGGACAAGAGGAAGACAAAATCAAAAGACACAAATAAAAGTACAAAAGCTGAAAGAGGAGAAAACTAGGGAAGGTTCACTCTAGATCTACAAGAATGACATTATGAGTACAGAAAAATTCTGATTGCCTTCTTGTTTATTGAAAAGGAATAGTGTATGCAGAAGCAAAATATGGAAGGCCCTGGAAAACAGACTATATGGAGGGTAAAGGAGATTAATCAAAGGAGTGTGAATTGCATGAAAGCGGGAGGAGAAAGAACTGATTGGCTAGAACAGAAGAATAGTTGAAACAAGGGAGTAATGAATGATATAATGATAAGAGTGATGGAGGAAACTGCAAAAGAAAAGATGCGAGCAATTGTGATTGCAAACGATTTGATGATGTGGGGAAATAGAGAGGAGGAAGTTCCAGGAGCAGCTGGATGCACAGGATAAAATAGTACAAGGACATCACATGAAAGACGACTGAGATGATGCTTACAGCCAAGAAGGATAGACCAATAACTGGCGTAACAATTGCCAGAGACCCACTGAGCAATGTGGAGAGCTTGAAGGACCTAGGCAGCTTAATACAGGAAAGTGGAAGAAATTATAAGGAAATAAGTGAGTGGGAAAGACGAGCAGAAACATTCCTCAAAAATGTTGGAAGCTTAGTGTGGAGTAAAGATGTCTCCCAAAACAGCAAAAGACAGATATACAGTACTAGACTTACTACATCCCAGTATTGACATTGCTTCACAAACCTGGGTAATTAGGGCCAGAGAGAAAAGCAGGAACTCACAAGGGTGAGTTACATGTACCGCCGTATGAGGGTATTGTCTGTGGGTGTAATCGTATGGTCTAGGAACGGAAAGGAAGCATTAGTGGCCTTGAAAAAGGTACCATCCCAGCATTTTGCCTGGAACTGAAATGGGCAACCATGGAAAACCACTTCAATGATGGCCAACAAGGGATTTAAACCCATCTGTCTCCCAAGTACACAGTGAGCAAACTGTAACTGGCCCTGCTGAAATGCACTGAGCTAACCTGCTCAGTTAGAATAGGGGTAACAAAATGTATGTGGAACATCTGCACAATAGGATAGAGGAATCAAGGCTTAGATGGTATGGGCATGTGAAGAGAATGGAGAAGAAGAGGATACCCAGGAAGACGAATGAGATGGGAGTGGAAGGCAGGAGAACAAGAGAGAGATGTCTGAAAGGAGTGGAAGAGAGGATGAAGAAAATAGTGGATGACGGACCAAAGTGACAACAAAGAGATGGTGGGAAGACAGAAACTGTGGGAAGCTGTGCAAGGTGATGATTTATCAGAGGAATAATTCACAACTATCCTAAAGATTTAGGTCTGTCTTTGTCCAGGGACTCATCTATTTTCCCTTTCATATCTCTCACATCTGAATACACTTTATACTGGTCTTCATATTTTTATTCTGTATATTGATACTGTTAGATAGTTCATGTATGATATCATCTCACAGGCAAAAATGAATAAAGGAACTAAATATAACTCTGTGTATAGCAGATATATTCTACACTAAATGTAAGACTAACATTTTGAAATTACTAATGGGTTAGCATATCATAGAAATACCACACCAATGATTTGAAAATGATTTTTTTCTGCTGATTATCACTATTTTATATGCAAAAAAGAATGATTTATACATAATTTTAGTTTATGTTCCTTAAATTTGTTTAGAAACATAGAAAAGGAATAATCTTCTCTTTGCTCTACCATTTTAATGCCTTTTAAAAATCTGTATTTTTTTAAAAAGATTTTTATAGATTTAAAAAAAATCTGTAATGGGCCGATGACCTTCGATGTTAGGCCCCTTAAAACACCAAGCATCATCAAAAATCTGTAATAAACTCCTATATCTTTATCCTGTTCTCCTCTTCCTCAAATATTGCTAATACCATTGAATCCAATCCCACATTTTATTTTATTGTGTTCAGTTTCAAATACATGAGGAACTGTCTAGTCCTATAGCAAAACAACAGAAATGTTAACTGACTTGGTGTATAGAAAAGATTAGATTTTTAATTTGCAATGAAACTTGTCTGTATTTTTTTATATTTCCTCTTGCATGTACCTAAAGGATAAAATGTAGGTATTGTTACTGAATTCTTTACCTTAATTTCTGTAACAAATTTAACTATAAATGGAACAAAATGTTTGGGTTTGGTTCTTACACAGAATATACTGGAAGACAAGCATTCCATTCTGAGGCAACGTCTGTGGCGAGGGAGACCTAACTGGATAGAGATGTTTCATCAGTGGAGAACAATGTATCACAGGTGAGTATCAACTGTCTGTTGTCATATAAGCACACATCTATCCAGATGCATTTTTACTTCATGACCACTGCTACGAACTGTTGGAGATAGGTAATATTAGATGGCTGGCAACAGAGTTAAGTCACAAATAGACCAGGAGACTAAAACATTTTGAGATTATCTTTTTGTTTACCTCTGTATTATAGAGGAATATATAAATAAGCATGCATTCAAATATTCTCTTTCAGTGATGTCAGTGTTATCAGCCATAACCATGAGACCATCATTTGTTTATTGCTGTGTAATAACATCTCAATGTTCCAGCTCAGTGGCTAAATGGTTAACGTGCTGGCCTTTGGTCACAGGGGTCACGGGTTCGATTCCCGGCATAGTCGGGAATTTTAACCATCATTGTTAATTTCGCTGGCAAGGGGCTGGGTATGTTGTCTTCATCATCATTTCATCCTCATCACTACGTGCAGGTTCCCTACAGGTATGAAATCGAAAGACCTGCACCTGGCGAGCCGAACATGTCCTCGGACACTCGCGGCACTAAAAGCCATATGCCATTTGAGATTTTTCAACATCTCAATGGTTTCTCAAATCTTATTAACTCTACTAAATATTTTGATGAGAATGTGCAACTTACATATATTTAAATTTACACTTCTTCAAGGCAGTTGACATCAGATTTAACTATTAAGTGTATTTTCAAAGTCACCATAGGATTACATCTACAAACGTTCAGCCAGTTTAAATAGATGTGACTGTTTAATTTCTCAGATTCTATTTAGTTATAACTGAAGTCATAACTCACCAGCTTTGTCTATTATCTTTTTAAGCAGTCTTCTATCACTCAGTTGTCTTCTTCTTGGTCTTTTTGCCAATTACTTGGGGTCAGCACTTCATGTGGATTTGGTCCAGTTTTATGGCAGAATGCCTTTCCTGACGCCAACCCTAGGTGGAGGCATGTATTCACAGAGAGGTGTATTAAGACAAACACAGACACCTAGCCCCCAAGCCAGAGGAATTAACCAGACATGGTTAAAATACCTGACCTGGCCATGAATCGAACAGGAGACATTGTACCAAAGGCCACAATGCTGCACAATGCAGCAAAGGAGGCAGACTTTCCTGAATCCTGAATTCTCTGAAACCAATCGTGGAAGCGTCTGTACCATGCTTCTTTAGAGGTAGCACCAATCTCTGCTTTAAGGGATGCAATGACTTCTGTACCTCCAAATTGATAACCCTCAGATTTCCATTTTCTTTTGGGGACAGAATATCAAAGTAAAACAGGTCTGTTCTGTAATGTGGATGGTTCATCAGTAACACTCCAGACTCTTGCAGAAATGTATTCTTTTAAATACTTGTGTATGTAGAGGCATTGTCATGGTGAAACAGAAATCCTTGCAATCTGGATATAATTTTCTTTTTCAAATATTCTGTACCAGTCATTAGTGACAGCTTTTTATTCCTGAAGGGGAAATCGTGGTAAAGGTCCTTCACAGAGAATAGAGAAAACAGCAACTATCTTTATCCCTACTGTCCAACACCATTTTTCATTGACAGGGGAACCATAATCTGGGAAGACCCAAACTGGCAACTCTTTGGTTCCATGTCAACTTTCTTTGCCCATGATGGAGTTGTGAACAACTCAGAAGCCTTCATTATCATCATAACAGACCATTTACTGACACCATTCCATCCTTGCTTACTTTGTTGCTTTATGAAGTTATGAGGCAACCATCCAGAACAAACCTTCCTTGCATAAGGGAATTTGTGCACAATTTGTAGGAAATCATAAACCTATCTATTTAAATGGGCCATTTGTGTGTTCATGTGTGTTTCCTTCTCCCTCTTCTTTTGTCCCTCATCACATACTGATCCATCATTGTGTTTATCCTGATATATTTTCCTATCCTCATTTCAGCATCTGAGATTTGCCTTAGCCAGTGAGACCTAATGTTTACAGTGCACTTTGTCTTCTGGTATGGGCTAGATCAAATTTGTTACTTTCATTGACCTGCCTGTCTCATACTTGTTCCGAGCTGTCAGCAGAGAGATGGCGTGGAATGACATTAGTAGACGAATAAGTTTGAATGGCGTTTATAAAAGTAGGAAAGATCACAATATGAAGATAAAGTTGGAATTCAAGAGGACAAACTGGGGCAAATATTCATTTATAGGAAGGGGAGTTAGGGATTGGAATAACTTACCAAGGGAGACGTTCAATAAATTTCCAATTTCTTTGAAATCATTTAGGAAAAGGCTAGGAAAGCAACAGATAGGGAATCTGCCACCTGGGCAACTGCCCTAAATGCAGATCAGTATTGATTGATTGATTTGATTGATTTATTGATTGATTGATTTATTGATTGATTGATTGATTGATTGATTGATTGATTGATTGATTGATTGATTGATGGTATGAAAGTGACTGAGGTATGAGCAATGTTAGTAATGCAGCCAGTCCCTGTTACGAATGGTATGAAAATGTCACTCACAAGATTAGCTGGTGTGTGCATTTCAGTAGGCTCAGCAGATTGATATGTAATCAACTTCTGGCTTGGTGAGAAAAGTAACCTCACTCCTCATTTCTCTAGAATGCCTCTACAGTGACACCTAGGCCATCCCATCCGTGACAGCTGATGGCAGAGCTTTTGAGGATCAAACCAGCCTTCAGGCTGAATAAATAAATAAATAAATAAATAAATAAATAAATAAATAAATAAATAAATAAATAAATAAATACATATTACTCGCGCAACTTTTAGTGATACCTGGGCTCCCTAGTGCTGAATCGGTAAACCTCGGTTATCTTCGAGATTCGTATTGGCAACCTTTGAAACACAAACTATGAATTGCTTATGCATCACCGTGGGACATCTGGCATACACTTTACGTACTAGTACTGTTGTTGTTTGCACAGCAAAGCCGAACTATAGAATTCATGCTAGGAACAAATTCGCATCATTCCTCATCCCCCAGTCAAAACTCCTTAGCGGTGTATTGTATTAAGTCCACTTCTTATTTGTATCCTCCTTTTATGTCCCCTTAAGTTGATTCCCCTCCCCCCTCCAACAAAAAATGCGTGATTCTTTATTTTTAAAGGAGATTCCAACAATTTTCACATCCGTAACATCCTTCGTTTTTGTGATATTATCCTCATACAAAGAATTAAATTCATTTTTCATTCATTTACCCACCCTTAATTGGATGTTCCGAAAACAAAAGAATGCGTGTTTCCTTATTTTTAAAGAAGATTCCAAATACAAATTTTCATGTCTGTAACATCTTCAGTCTTTAGATATAAGTATCCTCATAAAAAGGATTCTACTGATTTTCAGTCCTTTTTACATCCAGTTTAAGTGGATTTTACAAAAAAAAAAAAAAAGTGTTCCTTTATTTTTAAAGGAGATTCCAAATATCAATTTTCATGTCTGTAATATCTTCAGATTTTGAGATACCAATACCCGAATAAAAATAATTCAACTCCTCTTTACACCCCCCACCCCCCAAGTAATTTTTCCACAAACAAAAAAGTATGTGTTACTTTATATTTAAAAGATTAAAAATACCAATTTTCACGTCTGTCACATATTACGTTTTTGAGATAACTCATTTTTTAAATTCACCCCCTTTGTCAGTCCTGTTCATTCCCTCCCCAAGTAGATTTTCCTAAATAAAAAAATACATGTTACTTTATTTTCAAAGGAGATTCCAAATAAAACTTTTCATGACTGTAACATCTTCATTTTTTGAGATATAAGTATCCTCAAAAAGGTATTCAACTCTTTTCTCACCTTTTCCTCCCCCTTAAGAGGATTTTTCTGAAAACAAAAAAAAATGTGTGTTTCCTTATTTTTAAAGGAGAATCTAAATACCAATTTTCACGTCTGTAACATCTTCAGTATTTGATGTATAAGTATCCCCATAAAACGAAATCAACTAAGTTCACTTCTCTTCACTCACTTCACCCACTTAAGTGGATTTTCCGGAAACAAAATAATACGTGTTTATTTTTAAAGGAGATTCTAAATACTAATTTTCATGTTTGTAACATCTTTCAGTTTTTGAGATATAAGTATCCATATAAAAAGAATTCAACCCCTTTTTCAGTCCTTCTACCCCCCCAGTGAAGTGTTTTTTTCTTTTTTCGAAAACAAATACATGTTTCATTTTTAAAAGATTAAAAGTAACAATTTTCATGTCTGTAACATGTTAAGTTTTTTATATATATTGTATATATGCTCATTTTAAAAATGTACTCCCTTGAACACTTCCGCTTATAGTGGATTTTCAAAAAAAACAAATTGTGCATATTCCTTCACTTTTACAGGAGATTCCAAATACAAATTTTCACATCTGTAACTTGTTACATTTATGAGATGTACTCATTTTAAAATTCAACCTGTTTGTCACTCTTGTTCCCCACCCTTTAAGTAGATTTTCCAAAAACAAAAAATGTGTGTTTCTTTATTTTTAAAGGAGATTCCAAATACCAATTTTCATAATGTAACATCTTCAGTTTTTGAGATATAAGTATCCGCATAATAGGTATTCAACCCCTTTTTCAATTTGTTCACCCCTTAACATGATTTTCCGAAAACAAAAATACGTGTTTATTTTTTAAAACAGATTCCAAATACCAATTTTCATGTCTTTAAACTGTTCAGTTTTCGAGATATAGATCCATTCGTTTCAAAAGTTCACTCCCTTCTCACCCCCTTAGCGAAGGAATATTCAAAAATCCTCCTTTAGTGAGCACCTACACTGTAATATGAATGTATTTCCAAAATTTCATTTCTTTATGTCCAGTGGTTTTGGCTCTGCGATGATGTATCAGTCAGTCAGTCAGTCAGTCAGTCAGTCAGTCAGTCAGTCAGTCAGTCAGTCAGTCAGTCAGTCAGTCAGTCAGTCAGTCAGTCAGTCAGTCAGTCAGTCAGTCAGTCAGTCAGTCAGTCAGTCAGTCAGTCAGTCAGTCAGTCAGTCAGTCAGCACAAGTTATTTTATATATAGATATTACTATATATTACTATATATTACCATATATACTATGTTACTAACATTACTATAACTTACTATTACTTATAACATTATACTCCTGTTTCCACTGGGTTGTGTTCACAAAATACTACTCTCCAACTCCAAGTAAACTCAGAGTTCAGTCTATCTGTTCGCAAAAGTAAAGAATTAACTCTACAAGGTGTTCAGAAAATGCATTTGAGTTAACTCAGAGTATACTCTTTTTACTCCGCGTAAAGAGGTGGGTAGATTTAACTCGACATGTGCAGTAATACATTCATTGGTGGCGGTGAAAAATATTAAAATGCAAGTATATTGATATGGCAATGAATTCAAATTATTTTCTAGTTGACAAAGATGGGCGTTATGTATTGAATAAAGAAGGAGATATTTTTGTTTAAAACAGGAAAAATAGGTACCAATTTTAATAATCGGCGGAAGTAACATGACTGAATTTTTATAAGAATACCCATGTTATGTAATCAACATCCTGGGAATAAGTGAAGTAAAATGGAAAGGAAAAGGAATGACGAAACTAAGAAAGGGTTACACCTTGTACTGGATGGGTAACAGTAAAGAGAAAAGAAATGGAGTGAGATTTGTAGTGAATCAGAATATCGAACCAATAGCTGAAGTTGAGTATGTAAATGAAAGAATTATAGAGATCGGGCCAGCTAGGATGACATCCGGTGAGGGGAAGTGTGCGAGTGAGAAAGCAGAGCCGTGGGAGCGAGAACGCTGACTTCCCCTTCTCGCTCAGCGTTGTGGCGACGTACAGTTGACCCGAAATATTTGTTATAACTGACATGTAACACTCCCCAGATTTTCAGTTAGTGGAATTCCCTTCCGGCTGTAAATTACAGACATACCTAGCTGAAATGAATGCATTTAGACGTGTTACAGATGACAGATAGATTGAAGGAGTTAGAACATAATTTAACCTCTTATTACAGTAGCTGTCAAAATCGTTTCCGTGTATCAATTTGCGTAGTCCTTATTTTAAAATTATAATTTGATGTAAAATTAACTTTACGATACTGTAGATGTACAGTGTAGAATATGGTTTGCTATAACACCAGGCTTCATAACCTGAGCCACGTCATGTAAAATAACTCAATAATAATAATAATAATAATAATAATAATAATAATAATAATAATAATAATAATAATAATAATAATAATAAATACTTTAAATACCTCGGAGAATTCATCGAACCAACAGGCCTTGAGAAGATCTCACAGCAAAACCGTCTCCAAAAAGTCAAGAAGGCATTAGGGTTAGCTCAAGACATCTACAACAAAAAATGCATGTCAAGACAGACAAAAATTAGGCATTACAACACAGTCATAAAACCAACAGTCCTTTACGCAAGTGAAACATTGTCACTTAACAGTAAACAAGAATTAGAAGAAATAAAAAAGCAAGAGAGGAAGATCATGAGGAAAATCCTAGGAGTAAGATATACCCAAGATGGTTACAGGCTACAATCAATCAAAACAACAGAAAAAGTTTCAAACATTGAAACTGACATTAAGAAAAGACGAATGAAATTCTTTGGACACCTCACAAGATTACCAGAAAATCGACTGTCAAAAAGAATATTAAATTATGTTAGCTCACTTAAGAATTCAACACCTTGGCTGGACGAACTTCGAAAGGACCACAAAAACGCAAACATATGTGCAACAGACATTTTAGAAAGAGACACCTTCAGACACAAAGTCAACAAGTGGGAAGTTACATCAGAGCAACCAAAGCAAAAACAGTGCAGACCGAAATGGTCGGAAGAACGTAAACAAGCCTTTTCAGAGAGAATGAAAGCCTATTGGAAGAACAAGAAGAACCCAAAGAAAGCTTGATTGAGTTGTTTGCTTAACGTCTTCCATTATTGGGAGAATATGCCAATAATAATAATAATAATAATAATAATAATAATAATAATAATAATAATAATAATAATAATAATAATAATAATAATAATAATCTACAAGAAAATCGAAAAACTCTCAGAAACTATGCGAAGAAGGAGGATAAACTTTTACGGTCATCTTCTCCTCAGAATGAACTCTATGATTAACCGAACAAATCTTGACTTCTTCCGTAACCCAAAACAAAACCGAACAGGTTTAAAGAAACTTAAAAAGATGTGGTAGAATTATAAATTACAGAAAATTCACTATTCGGTCGAATAGCTAAAGTAATAACTAAAGAAGAAAACATAACGTTCCAAAACAAATCTACATTAAAAGCCAAATTTATTATCTCGGAAGACGAGAAGAAACGAAGATCAGAAAGAATGAAGAAATACTGGGCACTAAGAAAAGAACAACACCCAGAGAAAGAATTGATTCAACATACCCCAAAGAGGGTGAAACGAAACAATAATAATAATAATAATAATAATAATAATAATAATAATAATAATAATAATAATAATAATGTCCTCCTCTGTGGTGTAGTGGTTAGCGTGATTAGCTGCCACCCCCAGAAGCCAGGGTTCGATTCCCGGCTCTGCCACGAAATTTGAAAAGTGTTACGAGGGCTGGAACGGGGTCCACTCAGCCTCGGGAGGTCAACTGAGTAGAGGTGGGTTCGATTCCCTCCTCAGCCATCCTGGAAGTGGTTTTCCATGGTTTCCCACTTCTCCTCCAGGCAAATGCCGGGTTGGTACCTAACTTAAGGCCACGGCTGCTTCCTTCCCTCTTCCTTGTATATCCCACTCGAATTACCGAGTGTCCGTACTGTTCCATGAGTTCATCTAGGATGTAGGTTTTGTGTGCCGGCTTGTGCAATTTGATAAGCTCATAAAGCTCGTGTTTGTACATCGTCTCATGGTGTGGAATGTTCCTATTCACTAGCCAGGAGATCATCGTCACTTTACGTGAGCTGGAGGTTGGAGCACGATCTACTTCCTTGTTGTGATATGACGCGTAGTCAATCACGAGGTGGAACTTATCTTTCATATCTTTCATTCTCTTAAAAAAAGCCACTATTCATGTCATCGTGGTAGTCGCCACTCTTGCTGCCAGACTTCCAGATTAGCAGACAGTTCTCGATGAAACCCATTTCACCGCCAGCATGTACAACTATCCTCCACCCGATACTGGGCAGTTTTTTTAATAAACAAACCTTTTGTATTTTATGTCATGTTTTTCCATTAGGATGCGCTTGTTAGTGTTAGTTTTTTCTGATGATATCCTAATGATCGAAGAATTCGCTTGACACTAGTATTGGATCCTTTGAACTTTAAGTCTTTACCTAACTTTGCACGAATTTTTGAAATTGTAGGTAAGTTAAACATTTTTCATCTAAATAAAAATTGCTAACGATAAGACATACGGCACCTTCGTCAAAGTCGTCCAATCCAGTAATATTCTTTGTGCGCATTCAGATTTTGTTTGGTGTTTCAAACTGACTATCCATATGTTTTCCTAATTCTTTCGTTTTTCGCTCTTAATCCGTACCAAAGAACTTTCTGACACTCCAAAAGCTGCTGCTACTCTTTCCTGCACTTTTTTTACTATCTGTCACTAACTTTTCTTCCATTTCCTCCCTTTCCATAAGGTCTATAACATTCAAGATTGCTGCACAAGTCTGACTCTTTAGCACCTTACGATGCACCGTACTTTTGACGCCTTCCATACTGTCACAGATAGGCCTAACGTACACCACTACTAACTACAGTTACTACTCAACGGGAAATTAGAAAGCAGAGCGCGGCAGCTGAGTGTAAACTTATGCACTGAACTGTCCTTGTAACAGGAGCTCTGTTAGGAGGGGATACGCTACGCGAGATAGTCCAAAGTGCGCATGCGCTCCCAGATGTCTTCCTAGCTGGCCCGATCTCTAATAATGCACATACATGTAAACAAGGAACTACTGAAGATAATACAGGTGTATGCTCCACAGACAGGATGTAGTGTGGAAGAAAAAGAAGAGTTCCTCAATGAAATGGAAACACGTGTTGTTGGAGATAGGATCATGATAATGGGAGATCTGAATGCTCATATGGGAACCGACAGAATGGGATATGAGAATGTTCTAGGCCCACATGGGAATGGCGATAGAAATGAAGATGGAGAGAAACTATTGGACTTTTGTATCAGAAATAACCTGATAATAAAGAACACATGGTTTATGAAGAGGAATAGCCATAAGATCAGCCAATATAGTTGGGATGGACAGTATGGAACAATCATCAATTTTATAATAACAGACCAAGAATGGGGAAGATAAGTCATGAATACGAAGATAATCCCCAGTGAAAGTATGAAAGGTGATCATAGATTATTGATTGTGGAATTAAAACAAGTAAAAATCCCTAAAATTGTATTGAAGAAGAAACAAAATTTCAGTATTTGGGAACTGGAGGAGGATAAAAGAATGGTGTTCCAAGATTGTATAAAAAGTAAGTTGCCTAACATGGAAATACAAAGTGGAGAAGAAGAGTGGGACAATTTAAGACAAACATTTGTGGGAGCAGCAATTGAGGTATGCAGGAAAACAAAAGCAAAGGTTAAGGGAAAGAAAACACGGTGGTGGACAGGCAAAATAAAGAAATAAAAGAAAGGAACAAGGTGAAGAAAAAATGGATAAGGAAAAGCAAAAAACGTATCAGAGGGATGAGAATAAGATAGAAAGGTTACATGTGGAATACAAAAGATTGAAACTACAAGTAAAGAGGACTATCAAGGAAGAAAAGGAGAAATGTTGGGGAGAGTTTACCAACAAAATTAAGCAAGATAGTCGAGGAAATCAGAAACTATTATACAGAGTATTAAAATCGAAAAGAATAAATCAAGAAAAAAATCAAGGCATTAGAGAGGGAGGCTGCATCCATAGTACATGACGAAAAGGGTCTTCAGAAGGTGATGGCAAAGTATTTTGAAAAACTTTATAATGAGGATGACTGTTCGGAGGAAGAAGGAGATAAGAAAATGGAAATAATAGATGGAGAAAAAAGAAGAGAACTCGATAACATGGTTGGAACTTGAAAGGGCAGTGAAAGCAATGACCAAAGGTAAAGCAAGTGGAAGAGGCAAATTCAATGCTGATATGATTAAGGCAGCAGGAAGCAGTGGACTACAGTGGCTATACAGAGCCCTCAATGCCATATGGAAGGATGAAAGAATACCTGAAGATTGGCAACAAGAAAGCATTGTATCACTGTTCAAAAACAGAAATAGGAAGCAATGTGAAAATTATAGAGGTATAACCCTATTATCATATGGGCTAAAAATAATGGAGAAAGTCACCGACAAAAGACTGAGGGATATAATAGAAACACAGAGGAAGAACAATGTGGCTTTAGACCAAATATATCAACAATAGACTTGATATTTACAGTGCAAATGATAATGGAAAAACATCTGGAAAGGAACAAGGAAATCATATTCATATTTTTGGATTTGGAAAAAGCTTATGATACAGAAAACATGTATGGGAATGCCTACTGAAAAAGAATGTACCAAAATCATTAATTAACAAGATAAAAATGTTGTATCATGAGAGTAAAAGCAGTGCACAAGTGGGGAGTGGTGACTCTGAAACATTTTAATATGAAAAAAGGTCTCAAGCAAGGAAGTGCACCGTTGTCATTATTGTTTATTATATTGATGGATGAAATCATAAAATGTGTAAAACAGAGTATCAGTAGTGATGAAGTGAATGCTTTGGTATTTGCAGATGATGTGGTGATTTGGGGAAAGGGAGAAAAGGAAGTACAAAGGAAACTGGACATTTGGAATTAAAATCTGAAGGAGTTTGGAATGGTAATTAGTAAAAAGAAAACTAGTCGTACACCGTGGAAAAGAGAAAAAGAGAAGCCAAGTGAACATAGAAGGAGAACGGTTAGAGAATGTAGAACAGTTTACATATCTGGGCAGCATTATTAATGGAAGTAATGAAATCAACCCTGAAATTAATAACAGACTAAGTAAAGGTACAACATTTTATCATCAAGTCAGAGAGCTTTTATGGGATGACAAAGTACCCAAGAGAACAAAATTAAGATTATATAAACAGTATTTCATACCAATTGTAACGTATGGACTAGAAACTCTGGTAACTAATAAGAGACAAGATAGTAAGATCCAAGCAGTAGAAATGAAATTTTTAAGAACATTGGTTAAAAAGACAAGAAGAGATAGAATTCAAAATATTAAAATCAGACAAGAGCTAAATATAGAACCATTAGTACAGAACATACAGAAAGTAACACTGAGATGGTTCGGACATGTATAAAAAATGGGAAAGGAACGGGTAGCAAGAAGGGAATTAGAAAGAGAAGTTAAGGGAAAGAGACCAGTTGGAAGACTGAGAAGAATGTGGATGGATCAGATTTCGAAGGACATTAGAGAAGCTGGATTGGATGTGGCGGAAGTAATGGAGCAAGAAAAGTGGAAGGACAGAAAGGAGTGGAGGAGGCCTGTTAACCACACCCGGGCGACGGTAGTGGGACACTGATGATGATGATGATGATGATGATGATGACCCATGTTATGAATGATCAGCTGATTTATTAACCCCAACTTTATGTTGTTATTCAGGTCACCAAGAAACACAATGTAAGGATTATAAAAAGGAACTGTATGTAGCCTTTCTTGACTTTAATTAAGCTTTTGATACAGTTGAACATATATGTCTTTTGAGTGCTTTATTCAAGC
This sequence comes from Anabrus simplex, assembly GCF_040414725.1. NCBI lineage: Eukaryota > Metazoa > Arthropoda > Insecta > Orthoptera > Tettigoniidae > Anabrus > Anabrus simplex. Next base: position 350,157,250 of record NC_090265.1, on the reverse strand, counting down.
AAGGAATGCCAAAAATCATCTATCATCAAAGTAAAGCAAGAGTCACGTTTGAATCAGCTGGAAGGACATTTAGAATTGGGAGAAGAATCCACCAAGGTGATCTCATATCACCTAACCTATTCACCTGTCTACTGGAAGATGTGTTACGAGACTTGGACTAGGGTGAAAAATACATTAACAACAATACGGTAACTAAAGACCATCCAACTTGAGATTTGCAGACAATGATGTCCTGATTTCAGAGAATCATTCAGAGCTTTCATTTACCATATAATCCTGAATACCACCTGCCACCGAGTAAGACCCGAACACATGAATTTCTAATGACAAAATTTGGAAAAAGTAAATCACATGTTTACTTAATAATTTTAAAAATTTCTACAAATGTGTCACAAAATTGCTCATTTAAAACACTTTAAAAGTAATAAAAACAGCACAGTGAGAAATAAAACTAGTTAAATGTACAAATCAGTAATGATTCATTGTCATCAGAACTACCACAATTGGAACTTTGATCACTGTCACCTTCCCATACATAGTCTTTTCTTCATCATGCCATTGGAGATGCAATCCCATGTAGTGGCTGTGAAAGGACGTCAGCTTTTCTTCATAGACAACAGAGAGACATTGTGAAATAGATGTACGTCTTCGCATACACAATCTGTTTCCTTATCCACCCATGGTTTGCAGTAAAACCCTCTTTTTTAAGTTTCTTTGGGATCTCTAATGATTTTAGTCGACACATTTCAGTTGATACACCATAACATAGTTCACATCTTTAATTCACGCATTTACCGTATAATGTATCCACACAGAGGCACACAAGATGCTGTCAGTTGGTACAATGAATTTTATTTACATATATCCACAAATTAACACACACTTTACCTTAATCACTGTATCACAACATAATACTTCACTTAGAGACTATCAACAAAGCTGTCATTATTAAAAACAACTGCCAACACAACACATAGAGGTTACAACCTTGGAACACAAATAAAACAGTTGACTGCATACAAGCATATCACTTCAATATGGAGACTGCGTTTACGGCATGTCAAACCTACAACTCTCTTCCAACAACTACCAATAACTGACCTCAGCAACTCACTTCACTGTCAAGATCATCTCTTTATATATATGTGCCTGGCTTCCAGAAAGATACATTACAAAAAAAACTGCCTTCTCGAATATTCCAGAGTGTCCAATACATGGATCATAATGTACAGAATATTTTCAATCCTTCTAGCGCCTATACCATTCTGGAAATTACAGAGTGTTTCACAATTATGGATTACAATTTATATAATTATACACGTAAGAATAAATTATAATATTAATTTACAGGTATTTACATTAACAGAACTGATATCAATGTCTATGTACAACACGTGTTCTATGACATAGCCTCGCACACAATACGATCATTCGACTACGTAAATAATAATAATACTAATACTTTCATGACATAACTTCACACACAATACGATCATTCAACTATGTAAATAATAACAATACTAATACTAAATGGATGTACACTTCATAGCTATACATCACAAGTAATAATAATAACCATAATCATAATCGTAAAATAATAATAATAATAATAATAATAATAATAATAATAATAATAATAATAATAATAATAATAATAATAATAATAATAATTTGAGCTCAATATTTGTGATAGTTACCCATCGGTGAGAGAATATTGTTTTCAAGTTATATCTGATATCGCACTTGCATCACGTATAAAGCCATTCTTCAATTTCAGGAAACTGTGCGCTCTGCCCTCAGAAAGTTCTACAATTACTGTAACTTTTTAATAACATTTCCTTCCTCCTCAAAATTGCAAATACATGATTCATCAGTATAATATTTTCTGACTGCAAACGCTGTTTTGAATGCATCACTTGTTACCACTGATGATTCTTCACTCAGAACACAAATCATTAACTAACTACCACACCATGTGGTTCCAGTAACATGGAAGTGAGCTACGGAGCGAGATTTCAGCCATTGGTGTACCATTTATTTTCATTACTTTACATGATATTATCACCGACACTGAAAAAGCATGCTTTACAGCAACCTAATGAGAGGAAATATCCAAACTACTGTCAGATGCACTTTGTAAAGTCTTTATGTGTATGGTAGATCATAAAACAGTCATCTATGTGCAGCGCTACCTTGCACCGGTGGCATTCAATTGAAGATCCCTTCCTCAGACCCAGTGACACACAGACTTTTCTCCGTGATAGGATAACCTTCTTCATTGTTGGGGTTACTTTCATTGGAAAGTGTCCCCAGTGCCTCCCCTGAAGTCTCAGTGGTGTATTACCAGGGCTTGGGCTTCCTCATTTTGGATAGTTAGGCAAGGTCACACTTGCCAACAGCTGTTCAGCCAAATTGATCTGGAAGCTGGTAAAGCCTACTCACTTCTTGTCAGAGTTGAGGAGGCAATGAATGATGTTGGAATTCAGAAGTGTCATGTCTAGAATGTAGAAGTATATGTTTTTTAAATCCTTTTACATACTTTCTCATCAAGGAGAATGATGCGAGTTTGGTCATGAGAATCAACACTGCCCATTCCACAGTTGTAGTCATAAACAAGATTGGGCCTGAACTTCTTCTTGCCATCATACATCACCACTTCAAGGTAATCTGGCCTTCATTTCATCCACAGATACTGGTAACCAGTGTTCCTTTTCATACGACATTACCCTATTTATATCCTCGGCAGCTGATACAAGACATTTACCCGTAAGCATTTGTCTCTTTGGTTAGATGTTCCCAAAAGTCTGCTATTAGAAATTTGTTCACAACTTGCAGTTTATTCGGGCATTGTCCTAGGTGCCTTTGAACAAGACTATTTATTTCACCAGTTTTGATGCATGAATGATGATAGTCTGGAGTATTACTTACGTGCTCCCAGTTCCATTCCCTATTGTGTAAAATATGATTAGAAGCCGTTCGTGTGGCATCAGGTGTTGTCCTAAAATTCAGTGACACATTTGACGGCAAAACAGCACTTTGTTCATCCCCACCAGCGCTCACGTCACTGTCACATGAACTACTTTCACTTCTACTAAATTCTTCATTGCTTATTTCTATATCAATGTCACTCTCTTCTAAAAATTCTCTTATAATCGCTTCGTCATTCAACACGGAGGCAGCCATGATTTCGCTTACAATGAGGTTGCTATTGTAAGATACACCTTTCCCTTTATAGAGGGTTATAATTGTTGATTTTCTCCATTCATCGGGAATATTTCCTAATTCTAGGCATTTATTAAACAGTTTGGACCATATTTCTACTAGATGCTGCGCGGATTCTTTAAGGTGCTCATTATAAAACTTGTCCGGTCCAGTGGCTTTTTTGCATTTTGTAGCTTTGATAGTGTCTAACACCTCTCCTTTGGTGATGGGAGGTATCGCTTCAAGCTGGTTGTTGTATTTAATTTCGTACGCCGCTTGTTTCCTTGCATTGTTAAGAATATGAGTGAAGTGTGTTTCCCAGTTTCCTATTTCTACGTTGCTAGGTCTTGATGATCTTCTGGGTCGAATGGCTACATATGGGTCTTTTATTGCTTCTTCAGCGGTTTTTTCACTTTCTTTCTCTATGTATTGAGTTTTTAGTAGGTTCTTGTAATATTTTCGTTTTTCGCCGTATATTTGTAGGTCTTCTGGTTTTGACGTCATCTTGGCTTTATGCAACGCATTTAATGTGACTTGTCGTTCTGTGTAGCACTCCTTGTCGAATCACGGTTGAGCTTTTCTTGTATTCGGTTTGTGGGTTATACTTGCTTTTAGCATATTGTTGATTGTTGCTAGGGCTTTGTTTAAATCACTCTCCTTGACTGCCTTTTCTGCTTCAGTTACATTTCCTAATACTCTCTCTAGTTCTGCCAAATTTATCTTTCTGGATACGGTGATTTTTACGTTTGTTGTTATAACTTTATTTGGAATCTTGAGTGAGAATTTGGTATGTATGGGGATGTGTTTCCTCAGCGGGGTTACTGGTGAAGTCCACAATCCCTTTTGTTCTAGAATTTGTATATCGTCTCCTTTATGGAATACCAGGTCGATGGTGCTACTTCCATTGTGGGCAAAATAAGTTTTATGTTTTGGGTCATTCACTAATTTGAAATTTTCTTCATCAAGAAATGTGAGGACAGTTCTACATTTCATGTCGGGTTTGTCTAGTCTGCAGTTCATATCTCCTGCTAGTATGACGTTTTCTTCTGTGTTTGGAATTTTCCTGAGGGAAAGCGTTAGGAGCTCCATTATTTCTTCTATGTCGGTGTTCGGGCTTATATAAATGCCTATTACAGTGAACTTGATTGTTTTTGCAATTATTAGATTTTCTTCTGTATGTAGGGTTTTCATAGGTCCTATCCATGGTTTGTAGTAGATAGATACACCTCCTGGTGGCCTTCCTTCTGTTAGTTTCCTTGCTAGGGAGTGGACAGAGTAGAATCCTTGTATATCTATGTGTTTTGTGAGGAATGTTTCTGTGAGGTCTAGTATGTCTGATGGTTGTAGAGCGTTTTCTGGCGCTAGTTTCAGTAGTCCATTTAGCCCTTCTACATTCCAAAGGAGCATGCTTATGAGATTATTCAAGAGATACGCCTTTGTTCCTCCTGGAGAAACGAGATCGAAATCGGCGCACAGTTACTCTTCTTGGCCAGAAGTCATAGATTAGATGTTAATTCTAGACATTCGAATGAGACTCCAACTTTATATGCTTTGTTTTCTCCTCTTGTTGTGATCTCTTCACAACTGATGTTTCCTCGGATTCCTTTCTTCCTCAGATAGTTTGTCACCATCTCTATAGTCGTTTCTTGGTTCAATTTCCCAATAAATAGCCAGGTTTTCTTGTCGGCCGCTTGTAGGTCATCTTCTACTGTTCCAGTGCCAATTAATATTTTAGGTGCTGGTCGGCGTTGTTGAGTGCCTTTTAATTTTAATTGTGGCTGCTGCTGTGTATTTCTTTCTTCTTCCGTATCCGCTCTTGTTTGTACATTTGTGTTATTGTTTCTTGGTTGTTGCTCATCGTTTCCTTTTTCTGGGAATGGGGGGAATTCTTGTTTGGAATCCACGGCGTCCTTGTTCCTATTGGTTGTTTCATTGGTTTTCATATTTTTTTGTTTGGTCACAGATGGTGCCGGTTCCCCTGCTGAATATCGGTTGATTGCTTTCTGTACTTTTTGCTCTATAACTGCATCCAGTTTGTTGTATATATTCCGTCAATAATTCCACCTTGAGTATCAGTTCTTCTATCTTTGGGTTATTTACCATGATGCCCTCTATTTTGGACATGAGTTTCTGGAGTATGTCTTCTTTCTACAAAGTATGTAGAAGCACACCTAGCGGAGAGGTGGAAGAAGAGAGAAGAAATTCCGCTAGAGTTCTACAGCACAGATGCCATGTTGGATCGAAATTGGATGAACGCCAACCAGAAGCTAAGACATGTAATAATAAAACTAGCAGTATACAGGTACCACCATAAAATATGTAAAAATATGTCTTATCACGACCCAAATGAAAAATGTGAGTGTTCCCTGTGTGATCAGTTCTGTGACATATATCACATCACAAGATGTAAAAACAACATCAAATCTCTATGCGATTATAGCAAAGACTAAAACGGTTCAATAATCTTTGTAATGCACATTCGTGCGCTTTTCTAATAATAATAATATTGTAAGATACAGGTTATTCTTTACATAGAATAAATGCACAGAAGTGTTTGTCAAATACATCAATGTAATAAAACAGTGCTTCCATCTGTCAAGAGGTTACCTTACTAATATCAAATCCTTTCACAAAGGAAACCGGCTTGGAGCGGCTCCGGAAATAAACACTATGCGCGGACGGAGAGATCCGTCTTTGTACCGGAGTGCAGTCGAGAGCCAGGACGGAGAGATCCGTCAAAGTACGTCAAGTGGTTAATATGCTTCTGCAGAGTGACCAACTTAGGAGACGATGGGAAAGAACTCAACTTACAAGATGTAAATCTTTCAGTTATTTGTTGTTGATCAGTTTAAAAGGCATTAACACTGATGTCAACAACCCCCTGACTGGTAAAGAAAGAAAAGTTCTGATTCCTTGAAGAATAAGGAATTCAGGTAAGGAAAGGGAAGAGCAATGAAAAGTAGCAAAATGAAAAGATTCCTAGGTACTACCATCTTAATACTACTGGGGTTGGAAAAAGAACAACAGTTTATCAAAGGAAATTTTATGGTTGGAGACAGAGGATGGAAGAGAGGAGTCCCTTGCAAGCAATGTCAGGCTCCGTTGGGGTGCTGTTAATGCTACAGGTGTCTCACAAGCTGTGATGGGAATTGGAAAATTTGATATATTCTGAATAAAGCTGAATTCCAAATTTTTCTAAAATCATGGACATTAATCAACAAACTTTATTCTTTTCTGCAGTTAGTAGTGTTTTCAAGTTTCTCTAGTTGGTCATTATGACTTGTGACTGGACAAATTACAATTTAAAAAATGAATGTGTTTGGGAGCTCATAATATGTAAGACATGTCAGAAATGTCAGCCAAGTTGAAACTCAAGTCAGTCTCTATCTCCTCTTCAACAACCCTTGGTTAATTTATTATTATTGCCTTTCTAGTATGAAGATCAATAATTAACGGATCTTGTTCATTATCATAACTTGTCTTTCATTTTCTACATCTTGAGAACCCCAATATCAAAATTCTTTGAGAAACCTGGGTCCTTCTCATCCCCTTCTTGGGACTGGTAAAATTTTTAATTCCCCTATAACACAATCAATCAGTCTTTTGTTAGTTACTTACTTCTGTGTTACAAAACAAAATATAGATCAGCAAGAAATTAAATATATGCTTTTATAGTTTATGTTTCATTTCCACTGAGCACCAGTCAGTAAAATAGATTTTCTTTTCTTTTGTTTCAGGCAAGCTGTTTCTGTATTTGCTTGTGGTCCAAAATCTCTAAGCAAAGAGATCAGAAAACATTGCATTAAATCAAATCAACAAGGTGCTTCTTTCAGTTTCACACATGAGGCATATTCATGACAACTTCTAATCATAGCTGACAACACTGCCAATAGTATATTGTTTGTACATAATTTATATATATATATATATATATATATATTTACAGTATATGTAACAGAGTTGGAGTACTGTTTGTACTTAGTATTATGTATTTATAGAATCTGTCCTTAAAAAAAATCACTGTTCAGTTCAAGAGGGACTTTTCTGACCTGAACAATGATATGCCAAGTTATAATTATATATTTTTACTTTTTCAAAAAAATGATCTATTGTTTGTTGATTCCTTCTTCTTATTCCCATCTTCTTCCTAGTAGATACCAGAATGTTGAAGGTTATGAAGTTCTTACCAGTAGAAAAAGAGTGACCTAAACTGCAAAGTATTAGGATGGTAACTTATATACTTGAACCATAACAAGTAGAAGGAAATAGTGTCATCTCTCCATCCCTCACTTAACTGTTTTGTTGAACTAATTTAATCTAGGATGTCCAGTGGTGATTATTCCATTTAGAATGTGAGGATCATCCTACACTCCACAATTCATTTGTATAAACTGTTATTAATATTCATTGCCGTAATTGAAAACTAAATGACAAATCACAATTACTGCATGATACAAAATTCATTGTTAAGACTGTATTGTCACTTGTATAAGTGTTATAATGCTTTTAGTGAAAAAGTTCCACCTTTATAATACAAAAGTTATTTTATTCATTTCAAGATAACGTATACTTTATAAAATAGGACAAGTTATGTCAATTTTTGGACATCAGCCACTAGTAAAAGACAAAGTAATTGGAATAAGGACAATTTAAAACACTTGATTAAAATTTAAAACACGTGGCTCAACTAGTGAATCAGTCAATAGTAATTAAATTAAAATACAAAGGATATTATCAAATGTTATCATGTAAATGAATTTAAAAGTGTGTACAATGAATACTGAAACCACATCTAAAACATGCATTTAGAAAGCATGAAGACTAATTGCACACTATATAAGTTTTTAATTGTATGAGAAAATTTTCTACTGACAGTTTTGGAAACTGCTCTTGATGCTGAATGTTCCCTAAATCTTTCTCTACCATCTTTCCAATTATCAGAAGGTTTCAATACCAAATAACCAACTTTCTGGAACAAACAATTTTCTGTAGCTTCTGATATGAATCTTCTCCTTCAGTAGAGAAGAGAACCACTATGAGACACTGTTGTTGTCATTTAATATGACCATGGACCAGTTAAGAGTGTAGATTTATGTTGTTCATATCATTGTGTACCATATAGCTATCATTGCTTAGGTCACCCATATACAGTAGTCTCTTTCCATCAACTTACAGTGTGTAACGTATCTTTGCAATTGTATTAGCTTTTGCTCGCTGAGCATGTCCAAACCACTGTGGTAGGTTTTCATGCATTTTCTCCTGGATTGGGACTATGATTACGTTGTAAAAACAATCCAATCTAGCAATGCCAGCTGATCATCTGAGAATCTTCAAATTCATGATTCTTAGTCAAAAAATTCTACTTCATTCGCTACCAGCAAATATTCAGGCCTATAGAGCATGACATACCAGACAATGTTGCTATAGATTTTTGATTTGATATGGTCATTCATACAATGATTCTACTTTACATATTGATAAAACATATAAGCTGGTTGTGTTCCAATTAAGTTGCATGGGGCTGTAGAACAATGCATCAATAATATGCAAAGAAAATTAACTGACTTGAAGGATTAGATTCGCTCATTTCTACCATTAATCTCAAACTAAAAGTAAATTCCTGTTCCTTAGGTGGTGTAGCTCTTAACAGGCACCCCCCCCAATGGATGTGAGCTGCATGAACTATTTCAGCCACATACCAGCTCTCCTGTCATTCTTTAATCTTTGAGAGCACTGGGAAACAAACACGGGTCACTGAGGACAGCAATTAACCTTTTCACTACTGAGTTTTGTTGACCAGGTGAACCCTCTGGGACAGTTTTTTTTTTTTTTTTTTTAAGGAAGAAGCACTTTTACAGATAATTTTTACTGATACTATTAATGGAATTCATATAGTCCCCTTAGCCCAATACGGTGTCGGCGATAAAGTGAGATTATATTTTACAGCATGTTTTTACGACCGGACGCCCTTCCTGATGCCAACCTCAGTTGAGAAGATAATGAATATGAAATGAATGGTAGTGAATGAAACTGGCTAAAGAAATGGAAGGAATCAGCTGTGGCTTATGATAGGAACTGTCCCAGCATTTGCTTGGGAGTGCAAAAGGGAAAAAAAAAAAACATTCTCAGGAGAGCTGACGGTGGGGTTCGAACCCACTCGCCTGCCAAGTGCAGAGATTGTCTCATAGCTGTAGCATGTTAACACGCACAGCTGCTCTGCTCAATGATACTATTACTGAAATATAATACAAAATTGTTCATCCAAGAACTGGCATTATCAAAATCATTGACATTTGGGGAAAAAATAATTTATCTGAGGAGGGGGTGACAATTCCGCATGAGATTCATAATTACTACTTTCTTGTATTTCAGTATCGCTCCCTATATATTCTCCATCTTCATTATCAAAATATAGCTCTCAAAACCAAACCAAACCCCATGGCACAACAGCTCTGGGAGGGCCTTGGCCTATCAAGCGACCACTGCTCAGCCTGAAGCCCTGCAGATTATGAGGTGTCATGTGGAGCCTGAGTAGACAAATTTTTGAACGATCTTAAAACCAGCAATATCCCTCACACTGGATTGGTTGGCTTTTTGTCTGTTGACAATCATCAACTGTCTTTTTGTTTTCTATTGATTTCCAGGCAATATTCACCACTAATTAACATCAGCTTCTCCAAGAAGAAATGTAGTTCTTGTGCACTAGCTCAAAGAATCAGCGTGACATCAACATACCCAAGGTTGCTGATTTTCCTACCCATGAGAGAAATATCTCCTCCTCAGTCCTCGGTCACTTTTCCCATTATGTGTTCAGTGTAGATATTGAAGAGGATGGGTTAGAGAATGCAGCCCTGTCTTGTACCACCTTCTGCTTTGAAGTTTCTGGACATAGCTTGATTGACCCAAACAGTTGCCATATTGCTCTGATAAACATTCTGTACAAGTACCACCAGATGCAGTAGAACTCCCATTTTTTTCTTTTTTTTTTTACAAGTTGTTTTACGTCGCACCGACACAGATAGATCTTATGGCGACGATAGGACAGGAAAGGGCTACGAGTGGGAAGGAAGCGGCCGTGGCCTTAATTAAGGTACACCCCCAGCATTTGCCGGGTATGAAAATGGGAAACACCGAGCTCGATAGCTACAGTCGCTTAATTGCGGCCAGTATCCAGTATTCGGGAGATAGTAGGTTCGAACCCCACTATCGGCAGCCCTGAAGATGGTTTTCCATTTTCACACCAGGCAAATGCTGGAGCTGTACCTTAATTAAGGCCACGGCCGCTTCCTTCCCACTCCTAGCCCTTTCCTGTCCCATCGTCGCCATAAGACCTATCTGTGTCGGTGCGACGTAAAGCAAAAAAAAAAAAAACAGAGAAACCATGGAAAACCATCTTCAGGGCTACCAACAGTGGGGTTAAAACACATTATCTCCTGAATACTGGCCGCACTTAAGCGACTGCAGTTATCGAGCTCTGTACTCCCATTTCTAGAAGAATGGTCCAGAGAGGTGTCCATTTCACTGAATCATATGCCTTGACGTAATCAACGAAGCAGAGAAAGGTTGCAACATTGAACATTCTGTTCACAATCTGCCAGACATTCAGAATTTACTCCAGGGTGCCTTTTCCTTTGAAGAAGTCACATTGCTCTTCAGCTATTTCAGGAAGTAGAAAGTTTTCAACATATTGTGAAGGTCATAGAGAAGAATCTTGTTCACATGAGTGATGAGAGCTACTGTTCTCTAGTTGGAACATTCAGTTGGTGAACCTTTCTTATAAATGGGAATGAAGATTGGGTGACACCATTCATCAGTCCTCCAGATAGTATTGCACAGCTCTAGGATTTAGTTTGATCCAACTTGACCCATGGCATTCAGCACCTCGGCAGTTATGCCATCCTTCCTGGATGACTTCCTGGTTCTCAGCTGGCTGATGGCCTTTTTAATCTCTGACTGCATGATAGCAGGTTCCAGTTTGTAGGGTCCACCTAAGGGCTGGCCTTGTTCATACTTGAACAAATTCAATCAGTATTCTCGCCACACTCCTGTGATTCCCTGTGGGTCTGCGATTTTCACATCACACTTGGGTTTGGAGTTCGAATTCCCTGGCCAAATACTTGAAAGTCCTGAAGAGGTTGTAGGTGTCATTTCGGATGACATGGTGCTCAAGCTCAGAAAAAGCTTTTTGATTTTTGTCCTGATTACAGGCTTGTTTGATCTTCTGGCTGATCAGATGCAGTCAATCCTCACAGTCCAAATCACTCAGTTTGTCTTTAATGCAACACCTTTTTTTTTTCAACTACTTGTAGAGTGGCACCTGTCATCCAGTGTTTCTTTTTGTTAACCTGAACTGTTCCACTCACCCTAACCACTTCTCCAGCCCAGTTCTTGATAGGTGCCAATAAATACTGACATGTTCACTCCATCCCAAGTTAGCCTTAACCACAAGGTTTTGCTGAAGAGCTTCTATGTTCCGGACTTCAGTTATTTCCTGCCTTTTTCAGGAACTGTAGCTTTATAGAGAATGCTCCTAATAGCACTTTGTGATCCAAGTCAGAGTCTGCACCAGGCCTAGCCTTAACATTCTTCATTGAAGTCCTCCATCCCCTCCTGAACAGCATAAATAGTTGATTTGTTTTTGATATTTCTTACTGGGGCAGATCTAGATTGACAGTCTTTATGGATGGTATTCACTATGGCGAGATTGTTTTCAATTGCAAATTGGACAAGGCATTCTCTTCTCTCATTTCTTACTTCTAATCTGAATGCTCCAACTGCGCCTTTCAGATGGTCATAAAAAAGAATACACTATGTCTTATAAAATGGTCTACAAGGTCTGCTGACTGCTTGTCATCATGCAAGCTGAAGAATATGACGTCAGGCAGTGTCAACATCATCAGAGATTAGCTAGGACTATGCACGTCAGAATGAGTACTATGGTCAGTTGTGCACAACAAGTATAGAATAGACTGATAGAAGGGTTACCTCCCTTCTCAAAAACTTAGGATGTGTTGACCTAATCTGCAGGTGTCAGAATAACCACTGCTTCTTGCTTCTTTTTGGAAATCCCAAAATTCTCCTTCAAATGAGACATTACAACCAAGTCTTGGCTGGAAGTGTACAGTACTGTATATCATTAGCTAGAAACTTGTGAGGTAAAAGGGACATTGTGTCTACCACACTTGCAGTCTCATCAGTAATTCCTTCCCTCTGTACCCATGTGGCTCATGAGCAAATAAACATCATTCTGGTGTTCATGTTGCATAACGTGACCAGCATGACAAGAATACATAATAAATAAATAATAACCAGCCGGTGTTGCAAGGAACATGTATCATGGACAGCAAACAGCTCGAGTTAGAAAACAGGAGAAAATATTGGCTCTTGTTGGACTATGCATACCAAAGAGCTTCCAGCATTGAGTGAAGGTCTCCTGAGAGTATACTTTATGTTTGAGGTAATGGAAACAAAACCACTCATGAACCACATTCTACTTTCCTAGTTACCTTCAAGCTATCTGTGGAGAGTAGCCTTGATCTTGTATATTGACTCACAACTGACTGAAACAGCCTCTGGTGAATGGAAGAGTCTGTGTTAAGTTTAAGGCTGAAGCTCTACAGCTAATTACATAAATGTTCTCCAAATTATGTACATCAAAGTAAATGGTGAAATGTTTACCAGGCCTCAACTATAAGAACTTTTATATGCAATTGAGTTTTCATGTAGGTAATGTTTCGGAAGTCTTTAGAGAACTAGTGAACCAATTCCTGAAAGGAAAAAACAAACGCGCAAATACAAGAATTACATAGGTCGAGTCATAAGTCATGGCAACTATATTTTTTCTCGCGAACAGGAGACAACATGGAAAATCTAAGATATGCATTTGGAAACGTACAGTATGCACTTGCGTATAATAATAATTTCGTGTGGCTATTTCTAGCCGAGTGCAGCCATCGTAAGGCAGACCCTCCGATGAGGGTGGGCGGCATCTGCCATGTGTAGGTAACTGCGTGTTATTGTGGTGGAAGATAGTGTTATTTGTGGTGTGTGAGTTGCAGGGATGTTGGGGACAGCACAAACACCAGCCCCTGGGCCATTGGAATTAACCAATGAAGGTTAAAATCCTCGACTCGGTCGGGAATCGAACCCGGGACCTTCTGAACCAAAGGCCAGTACGCTAACCATTCAGCCAACGAGTCGGACCACTTGCGTATGATGCCACTAGATGGTGTATGTAAAGAAAACAGTGTGGGTCTAAGCATGCTCCCAAGTTCAGTGTGTGAGAGTGTCACAAAATGGAAGTCAATAAGCAGGAGCAATGATCAGCGACTGATTTTGTCGAACCTTGTGTCTCCATGGTGACCCCTGACGATGCCATTCACTTGACTGTCTCTTCAGTTCAGGTTCATAAGCACGTGCCCATGTTTCATCGACTGCAATAATGCAATTCAACATGGCTTGTCCTTCTTGCTGAAACCTCTCCAGATTGATGCGACATGTTTCGTAACAAGTCCACTTTTGTACCTCAGTTAAGTAACGTGGTACCCACTTTGCTCAAAGTTAACGCAACTGTAGTTCCTTGTGTAAAATGCGCCGTATTGTTGCCGCTGGTATTGCTGTATGTTCTTGCAATTCCGCTAGAGTCCAGCACCTGTCCTTATGTAAACACTGATTGATCACTATTATCCGTAGATCTTTGTCGATGGACATTGGTGGCCTGGGCGAGGCAAATCGGCAGTTGATACTCTACCCCGTTTGAACGTCTCCACTCACCTCGCCACCGTTCTATAGGGCATGGCATGCACACCTAATGCTTCCCGCAGCTCTGCATGGCATTGGCGTGCATTTCTGCTGCGGAGAACTGCTATTTTAATATACGATCGTTGCTCCTGCTCATTGACTTCCATTTTGTGGTGCTCTCACTCACACACTGAACTTGGGGGCATGCTTAGACCCACACTGTTGTTTACTTACACCATAGTATATCGAAGAGGAAGTGCGACATTTCCACGAGTTACCGTGGACCGCCGCACAGATGGCACTGCCATCCACAGTGATGATTGAGCACGAGGATAACAGAGGCATTATCGGGACTACTACTTCAAAATCTACTAAGAAACTCAAACATGCAACTTGCGTTTGAAAATGATTTCATTTGCTGGACACTTTGGAATATTTCCTGGATGATTTTGCTGCCTTCGAAGTAACCAGCTCCCTTCTTATCTCCTTCATGCGGAAGAAGAATCGACATTTCAAGTAGTGAAATACGAGTTTTGGTAGCAAGCACAGCACATGATCTTCACAGCACCCCAACTGCGATGACTTCACTTTAATAAGATCTAATTTATTCAAGCACTTGAAGAAAGTACCACCCCATAAACTATCCATACATGATAGCTTTTCCGCAACAACATTTTCCACTCGCAACAACACATTATAAACACTTTCCTATGCATACATGAGATATGTGGCGCTTTGCATTGAGCTGTAATCTTTAATTAGTGTTAGGGAAGCAGGCCACATTGTCAGTCGGTTTGCCAAAAAGGAAAAGACAACATAAATCACACTAAATCATTTTTTAAATATTCTGCACTATGTATCCAGCTAAACGATACACTAAGTACTCTTTGCTACAATTCTGCCCACTTAACTCAGGTAAACTGTTTTCCCAGTCTGGTACTTGAATGTCAATTTCGATGTTCACAATTTTTTCCCTGATTTCATCTACAGCTTGTCTCTTCATTGCACGATTTTTACTTTCAATTTCTCTTGCAAGAATACGCATTTGATTAACAAGAGACGTCAATGGGGACAGCTCTGTACTCACAGTTCCCGCCAGATGATAAGGCAAGTTTAGTCGGTACGTAAATAGACTGCAACGTGTGTAAATGTAGAAAGTCAATGGTGGACGGATGATCATCACAACTTAGTGATCGCAGGATACCAAAATGACGTTATAGAGGATCTTGATTAAATTTTCCTATCAAAACGTAGCTATAATTGAGTTTCCACAAATATTCAGACACTTCTAAGGTACTTTCCAATGTAACTCTTAAAGACTCCAGTGTCCTTTGTGAAGTGAATGAATTTTGAGTATCTCTGAGAACATTCTGCCTTTTAATTAAAGTTTCATGTGCCTGTGATCCTTTATGCAGTGCTCGAGTGGGAATAGCCAAATTTAATGCATCAATCAGACAGTTTAAATCGCTTGTGAAAATTTCTGTTTGTTTACTGTCTTCTAAACCCTGTGTTTTAATACTCCGATGGAATACTATACCATTAGTGACTGATCTACTGAATAGTTGAAATGCCCGTCTTACATTCATTCGCTGAAACGAATTAAGATCCAAGTGGGCAGAGGTCAGTTTGTAGCAAACTTTCAATCCAGAAAATTCAGTAGATGAGTCACATTCATAAACTTTCCTGTCGAATTAATAATAAACAATATTGCCATTAGAATTAACCTGCCCTTTGTCATGAAAATGATTTCTTACACATTTAAATATATGTGGCGCATCTGAAAATGCCCATCATTTTCTGTTGGAGTCAGCTGGATTGGAAATATAACACTTCAGATTCTTTATTTTACCAGATATTCCTAAGCATTTCCACAACTTTTTATTCAAGTAGGGATGACATAAAAATGTTAGTGTTGAACTGTAGAAGTATTGTAAAGAAAGGAATTGAGTAATTTAATACATATATATTCACCAGATATTGTAATAGGAGTTGAATCATGGCTGAGAAATGATATAATGGATGCAGAAATTTTCTCATGGAACTGGAGTGTGTATCGTAGAGATAGGATTGGAATGGTGGGAGGAGGAGTATTCATTCTAGTGAAAGAAGAATTTGTAAGCTACGAAAAATTTAAAGATGAGAAACATGAAATTCTAGGTGTAAGGCTCATTTCTAAAGATAATAGGCAACTTGATGTCTTTGGAGTGTACAGACTAGGAAAGGGTAGCGCTGACACGTATTCAGAATTATTTGATAAGATAATCAGCTATGTGGGAAACGACATGGAAAGAAATGTGATTGTAGCGGGAGATCTGAATTTACTAAATGTCAATTGAGAAGGAAAGGAGAACAACAGAAAGCACGACCAACAAATGGCAAATAAGCTAACATGGGAAGGACAGCTGATTCAGAAAGTGATGCAAACAACTAGAGGGGAAAATATCCTGGATGTGGTGCTGGTAAAATCAGATGAGCTCTATAGAGAAACCGATGTAATAAATGGCATTAGTGATCATGAAGTTGTTTTTGTCATAGTTAAAAATAAACGTGATAGAAAGAAAGGTCTTAAAAGTAGGACTACTAGGCAGTACCATATGGCTGATAAAGCAGGCATGAGGCAGTTTCTAAAAAGTAACTATGATCGATGGAAAACGGTAAATAAAACTGTACACAGACTCTGGGATGGGTTTAAAGCAATTATTGAGGAATGTGAAAACAGGTTTGTACCTTTAAAGGTGGTAAGGAATGATAAAGACCCACCTTATTATAATCTATATATATAAAATAACTTGTCCTGACTGACTGACTGATTCATCATCGGCGAGCCAAAACTACTGGACATAAAGGAATGAAATTTTGGGGATATATTCATATTAAGATGTAGGTGCTCGCTAAGAGAGGATTTTTGGATATTCCATCGCTAAGGGGCTGAAAAGGGGGGTGAAATTTTAAAATGAGTGTATCTATATCTCAAAACTTTAAAAGGTTACAGATGTAAAAATTGGTATTTAGAATCTTCTTTAAAAATAAGGAAACATGTATTTTTTTGTTTTCAGAAAATACCAATAGGAGGGGTGAAAAAGGGTGAAAAAGGGGTTGAATGCCTTTAATCAGGATACCGGTATTTATATCTCAGAAAGTGAAGATATTACAGACCTGAAAATTGGTACTTTTGATCTCTTTTAAAAATAAAGAAACACTTTTTTTTGGAAAATCCAATTAATGGGAGGGTGAAAAGGGGGGGGGAGGGTGAATTTTTAAAATGAGTGCATCTATATCTCAAAACTTTTAAAGTTTACAGATGTAAAAATTGGTATTTAGAATCTTCATTAAAAATAAAGAAACACATATAAATTTGTTTTCAGAAAATCCCGATAGGAGGGGTGAAAAATGGGTTGAATGGCTTTAATGAGGATATACTTATATCTCAGAAACTGAAGATATTACAGACCCGTAAATTGGTGTTTGGAATTTTCATTAAAAATAAAGAAACACGTATTTTTTTGTTTTTGGAAAATCCATTAACGGGGGTAGGAAAGTGAAAAGAGAAGAATTTTTAAAATGAGTGTATCTATATCTCAAAACTTTTAAAGTTTATAGATGTAAAAATTGGTATTTAGAATCTCCTTTAAAAATAAAGAAACGCATGTTTTTTTGTTTTCGGAAAATCCCAATGGGAATGGTGGAAAAGGGTGAAAAAGGCGTTGAATGCCTTTAATGAGGCTACTTATATTTCAGAACCTGAAGATATTACAGACCTGAAAATTGGTACTTGGGATCTACTTTATAAATAAAGAAACAGGTATTTTTTCGTGTTTGGAAAATCCAAATAATGGGGGGTGAAAAGGAGGGTGAATTTTTTAAATGAGTGTGTCTACATCTTAAAACTTTAAAAGTTTACAGATGTAAGAATTGGTATTTAGAATCTCCTTTAAAAATATGGGAACACGTATTTTTCTTGTTTTCTGTAAATCCCAATAGGAGAGGTGTAAAAGGTTGAATATTGGGTTGAATGCCTTTAATGAGGATACATATGTCTCAGAAACCGAAGATATTACAGAACTGAAAATTTGTATATGGGATCTCCTTTAAAAATAAAGAAACACATATTTTTTGTTTTTGGAAAATCCAATTAATGGCGGTTAAACAGGAGTGACAAATTGGGATGAATTTTTCGAAAGACTATATCTACAGAATATCTGAGAAACGTAAAATGTTACAGATGTAAAAAGTGGGTATTATGAATTTCCTGTAAATGTAAAGAAATATAGGTGATTTGTTCTTGGAAACTCCACTTAAGGGGAAATAAAAAAGGGATGAAATTTTAAAATGATAATTTCTACAGTATATATAAAAAACTTAACATGTTACTGAAGTGAGAAATGGTACTCTTATCTCTATTAAAAATAAAGAAACGTGTATTTTTAGTTTTCGGAAATACAACTTGGGGGAGGGGGGTAAAAGTGACTGAAAATGGTGTTATTTCTTTTAAATAGGCTATTGATATCTCAAAAATGAAGATGTTACAGACGTGAAATTTGATATTTGGAATCTGCTTTAAAAGTAAAGAAACACGTATTCTCGGAAAATCCAATGAAGGGGAGGGGGTGAAAGAATTGAAAATATATTGACTTAATTGTATGAGAATACATACATCTAATAAAAACTAAAGTTGTTACAGACATGAAAATTGGTATTTGGATCTCCTTTAAAAACAAAGAAAAACGCGTTTGGGGGGTGGGGGACCATCTTGGGGGGCGGGAGTGAAAAGGAGTTGAATTCCTTTCATGAGGACACATAAATCAAAAACTGAAGAAGTTAGAGTCGTGATAATTGGTATTTAGAAGATCCTTTACTATTAAAGAAACAAGAACTTTTTGCCGGAAAATTCACTTGGTGGGGTGAGGAGCAGTGTGAAAGGAAGTGAAAAAAGTGAATTATATTTATGGGCATACTTATATCTCAAAACTGAAGGTAATAGACGTGAACATTGGTGTTTGGAATCTCCTTTAAATATAAAGAAACACTCCTTTTATTTGGGGGGGGGGGGGTAAATAAACTTAACGGCGGTGGGGTGTAAAAGGAGGTGAGACCAATTGATTTTCTGTCCATAATGTACTTATAAGGAGCCTCCGTTTCTCAGGTGGCCTCTGACAACTGGGTTCCGTGGTTCAAATCACGGTCACTCCATGTGATATTCGTGCTGGAGCAAACGGAGGCGGGACAGGTTTTTCTCCAGATACTCCGGTTTTCCCGGTCACCGTTCATTCCAGCAACACTGTCCAATATTTCATTTAATTTTTTATTCATCGATTATTGCCCCAGAGGTGTGCTTCGGCAGCCGGCACAATTCCTATAGTTGCCGCTAGATGGGGCTTTATTCATTCCATTCCTGACCCTGTCGAATGACTGGAAACAGGCTGTAGATTTTCGATGTACTTATTCTGATCATAAACCGATCATTTTTAATCTTTCCTGGGATCGTTTTCAACAGCCTTCGGAGAACGTTCTTAGATTACAGTAGATTCTCCTGGCATATACTGTAAATAAAAATGTAAACACTATTGAAATAAACGATAGGAATGCAATTGACCGACAAATTGTTCAGCTCTATAATAAGGTCAATAATGCACGGAAGTATGTCATTCGTATCACCAGATATCCAGCACACTTGCCTATGCGCGACAATGGTGCTGGTCACATTGTCAACAATGACAGCAGATGTAATTTACTGCCAAGTAACGGTTTTGCATCTCGCTGTGGGGTCCAGAACATCTAATAATAATAATAATAATAATAATAATAATAATAATAATAATAATAATAATAATAATAATAATGTTCTGGACCGTCGTCAAATGTGCCGACCGCGCTGGAAACAGGTCCTGGGCGGGTAATGACTAAGAATGCAGTCCGGCCGTGGGTTCTCTACCGCCAAGGCACCCAAGACGACACCACGCCGGATCTCCTGAAGGATCTGATCCATATTAAAAATGCTTATAGGAAAAGATGGCAAAGATTTAGGGACCCGCCTGACCGGGTGGAATACCTGGACCTAGCTCGGGAAGTACGAAATCGATTGGTGGAAAGAAAGATTGAAAAATGGGAGGAAACTTGCCGTAATCTATTAGAAAACCAGTCCGATCACAAATTTTGGCAGATTATATATCTAAAACAATAAGCATTCAATTATAAATCTCAGTATAATACCACAGCGAAGCACGGGCATCTTGCTAGTAGAGAAATAAAGAAACTAAGGAGGAGGTGCAGATTGGAAAGAAATAGAGTTAGGAATGGCTGTGGAAGTAAGGAGAAATTGAGGGAACTTACTAGGAAATTGAATCTAGCAAAGAAGGCAGCTAAGGATAACATGATGGCAAGCATAATTGGCAGTCATACAAATTTTAGTGAAAATGGAAGGGTATGTATAGGTATTTTAAGGCAGAAACAGGTTCCAAGAAGGACATTCCAAGAATAATTAATGAACAAGGGGAGTGTGTACGTGAGGACCTTCAAAAGGCAGAAGTATTCAGTCAGCAGTATGTAAAGATTGTTGGTTACAAGGATAATGTCCGGATAGAGGAGGAGACTAATGCTAAAGAAGTAATAAAATTTACATATGATAACAATGACATTTACAATAAGATACAAAAGTTGAAAACTAGAAAAGCGGTTGGAACTGATAAGATTTCTGGGGATATACTACAGACAATGGGTTGGGATATAGTACCATATCTAAAGTACTCATCTGATTATTGTTTGATTAAAGGAGCTATACTAAATGAATGGAGGGTTGCTATAGTAGCCCCTGTGTATAAAGGAAAGGGTGATAGACATAAAGCCGAAAATTACAGGCCAGTAAATTTGACATGCATTGCATGTAAGCTTTGGGAAGGCATTCTTTCTGATTATATTAGATATGTTTGCAAAATTAGTAACTGGTTCAATAGAAGGCAGTTCGGTTTTAGGAAAGGTTATTCCACTGAAGCTCAACTTGTAGGATTCCAGCAAGATATAGCAGATATCTTGGATTCAGGAGGTCAAATGGACTGTATCGCGACTGACCTGTCTAAAGCATTTGATAGGATGGATCATGGGAGACTACTGACACAAATGAGTGCAATTGAACTAGACAAAAGAGTGACTGAATGGGTTGCTATATTTCTAGAAAATAGATCTCGGAGAATTAGAGTAGGCGAAGCTTTATCTGTCCCTGTAATAATTAAGAGGGGAATTCCTCAAGGCAGTATTATAGGACCTTTATGTTTTCTTATATATATCAATGATATGAATAAAGAAGTGGAATCAGAGGTAAGGCTTTTTGCAGATGATGTTATTCTGTATAGAGTAATAAATAAGTTACAAGATTGTGAGCAACTGCAACGTGACCTCGATAATGTTGTGAGATGGACAGTAGGCAATGGTATGTTGATAAATGGGGTTAAAAGTCAGGTTGTGAGTTTCACAAATAGGAAAAGTCCTCTCAGTTTTAATTACTGCGTTGATGGGATGAAAGTTCCTTTTGGGGATCATTGTAAGTATCTAGGTGTTAATGTAAGGAAAGATCATTGGGGTAATCACATAAATGGGATTGTAAATAAAGGGTACAGATCTCTGCACGTGGTTATGAGGGTGTTTAGGGGTTGTAGTAAGGATGTAAAGGAGAGGGCATATAAGTCTCTGGTAAGACCCCAAATAGAGTATGGTTCCAGTGTATGGGACCCTCACCAGGATTACTTGATTAAAGAACTGGACAAAATCTAAAGAAGAGCAGCTCGATTTGTTCTGGGTGATTTCCAACAAAAGAGTAGCGTTACAAAAATGTTGCAAAGTTTGGTCTGGCAAGAAATGATAGAAAGAAGATGAGCTGCTCGACTAAGTGGTATGTTACACGTGATAAATATCATTTTTGATCCGTATTGATGATATTTGAAATAATAACAATAAGTTATTTTACTAATTTGGCCACCTAATTAATACAATAAATCTTGTCTTTGTTGAGTTACACTGACATGTTAATTAAAATGGTACCGGTACGTTTCGCCTTTTATATAACTTTTAGCTCATAACATAACAAGTTACCCTCACCACCATCAAATGATTTCACTTCTGAATCAACATTCAACGGCCATGTTGCCTTTTCGATCAGCATGTCAACAAACCCATATGTTTGATATGTTATAACATCATATCAATGAGATGGTCCTTGGAGGTCCAATATAAACATCGTATATTACCATTCAGTGACAACCTTGTACTTTTTCATCAAAGCAAACCACAACATCACCATATGGCATTATGTTTTAAAAATACGATTTTGAGCGTCATCCTCTATATTATCTACTTCCAACCGCTAGTCAGTCAACATTATTTTATAGCAATTTTACCACTTGTTTATAACAAACTGTTGCTCTATTCATTTTACTTATAATATTAGTCTTTCAATGTTACTATTGTAAATACTCTCACCAATTATACCGTAAACTTCTCACTTCTAGTATTGTTTTTAAAACCAACATTGTTAATGTTAATTTTCTTCAAGTCTCTTCAAGGCTTTTTATATTTTAGTTTTATCGAATTTTTATGTAAATCAGGTGCCTGATTTTATTTCAAGGTTAAACCCATGGCTGATGATGCCTATATGTAAGGCAAAACATGTAGCATTTTAATTAACATGTCAGTGTAACTCAACAAAGACAAGATTTATTGTATTAATTAGGTGGCCAAATTAATAAAATAACTTATTGTTATATTTTCAATTAAGTGGTATGTTCCGAGGTGTCAGCGGAGAGATGGCGTGGTACGACATTAGTAGAAGAATAAGTTTTTGTGGTGTCTTTAAAAATAGGAAAGATCACAGTATGAAGATAAAGTTGGAATTCAAGAGGACAAATTGGGACAAATATTCATTTATAGGAAGGGGAGTTAGGGATTGGAATAACTTACTACGGGAAATGTTCAGTAAATTTCCAATTTCTTTGAAATCATTTAAGAAAAAGCTAGGAAAACAACAGATAGGGAATCTGCCACCTGGGCGACTGCCCTAAATGCGGATCAGTAGTGATTGATTCAACTGGCTACCATCCGATGTGAAACCAATGTTTCGGACACCTACTTGCTCTAATTGTATGATGACTTGAATGAGAATGTTTGCAATTATATCACCAGGGGTGGCATTCCGGCTAGCATATATCGCTATGGGTTGTATCCAGTTATATAGAAAAGGAACAAACATAAAATCTAGAGCATGATTTGCCAACTGATCCTTGCTTTTATCTTCAGTAAATTTCCCCAAATCAATAAAACCATTCACTTTCAACGATTCTGAGTTAAAGTAAATTTCTTCTCGTAACTTTACCTCGTCAAATATCAACATCCCTAAGCGTTCATGCTCTTCCTTTCCATTAAAAAAAAATGCTATAGCAGTGGTGGCATGCTCATTTATGCCGTACAAACATTTTAGGCCCTTCATCAAATTTCTCAAGTGGGATTCAGAAGGCAAAGGCAGCAAGTTATGATTTAAACATAGCCGATAACCCTTGGGAGACTTTATTTTTAAAAGAAGTG
Source organism: Anabrus simplex (assembly GCF_040414725.1). Classification (NCBI taxonomy): domain Eukaryota; kingdom Metazoa; phylum Arthropoda; class Insecta; order Orthoptera; family Tettigoniidae; genus Anabrus; species Anabrus simplex. The sequence continues at coordinate 350,133,742 of NC_090265.1, read as the reverse complement.
CATCAAGAAGAAATTCATCACTATATCTCATTCCTTTTTTACTTTTTGCTTGACATTTCTTTAACATTGTATCGACTATAATTTTCTGTTTTTTGCTGAGAGAACCAAATTGTTTTGACTGAGTGAAATTTCTCTTTGATTTTATATCAGAAATGTCTTTTTCAAGCAAATGTATCTTAGCTTTAGTGACATTGAGTTGATTCTGTGTTCTAATGAAATTACGTTTCTGATTCTTCAATCTCCTCTTTAATAGCGCAATTGTTTTCCTAGCATCTGCAACATTAGAGCTATCTTCAACTGCTGAGCATACAGGTTGATCACTATCACTGATATTTATGATCTGTTCAGGGCTTTTATTAGAGAAATCTCTTCGTGTGGATTGCCTATTTGTGGGGGAGTTGCGTTTCTTAACTCCCTTAGAAAAATCCTTGGGTAGATTAGGAAACATGTGAGGAAATGCTTCTGGTTTTCATTTCCAGCGCTGTCTTGGTATCTCTACTCTTTCACCATTCACCGTAAACGAGTCTACTTTTACTAGAAAGTCATTGCAAAAATGAATATCACACACGAAACAGTTATGAGTTAATTTTCGGTCTTTTCTATGGATAGCCTCCCATTTCATTAAAACACCACTCTCTTTAGGGGGCCAAAAGAAACGCCTACCTGAAGACGATCGGTCATATCCATATCTGTAGCCGGGTACAAAACACGAGGGCATGATGTGGTAGTTTCCTCCCGTACTGATATACGTTGCTTTATAGCACAATAGCGACAAAGACTTAGGTATTTAAAACAAAACACTTCTCACACCACTCAATCGTGAATACACTAATAATGCAAACTGTCGAAACATCTCTGACAGCAACAATAATGAGCAGGGAACGGATTTATATGTAAATACATATCTCTTTAGGAAGCTAAAATTAATTATATTTTGCATTATCTTTACGAATCATGACGTTTGAGTATTCATTTTCCATATTTTTCCATATTTTGGAATTTTGCATATATGTTCCATATTCTTCGTCATTAAAATCAATATAGTCCATATTTCGGCTAAAAAGTATTAAATTATATTAAATTAGCAGTCCTCTCAATAATGGAGAAATAAATTTAAAATCTATATTCGAAAAATTAATATTTTAACTGGTGTGCAGGTCATTACCACGCCTGTCCATGTCTGGGCTGATACGCGGTGCGAAGAAAGAGAGAAGTTGAGCCCGGAAGTGGTGGAGATCAGCCGGTCAGTACCATGACTATCTGAATCACACTTACAGCACTGATAAGCTGCATTACATAACATCGACTGTGTCTGTGCCATAATTTCGTAACTAGGGAAATCTCATTCATTGACGATGTGCTAGTGGTTTCCGGATGAGTTCGTAATTCGGGCATTCCCTTTGATTGCTTCATAACTCCATCTAGTTCATTACCAGTCATTCACAGTTTGAATTAGCAGATCATAGTGTTCTTGTACGTTCAGTGTGTGCTTGTATATTGATATTCACTGAAGACATTAACTTTGTTACAATGTGCCTAAAGTAGCTCAGTCAACCAGTTTAAAATTGAAAAGTTATGTATCAGAATTTAAAGATGGTTTATCAACTGACAGTAAGATATTATTTTGTAATTTGTCATTGTACAGTGACATCTTCTCAAAGGTTCCTTGTGCAACAGCACGTTTCAACCAGTAAACACCAGGCTAACAAATAATGAGATTCCAAGCAGAGACAGTTGTTTCCGACACAACCAGCAACTTCCAGAGTAACGTCCGAGCTCAACACCGATCTCTGCCGTGCTCTCATCTCTGCTGACATACCTCTCTTCAAACTGAATAATCAGTGCTTCAGGGAATTCCTTGAGAAATATACTAACCGATCCATCGCGGATGAGTCAACGTTCAGAAAAACGTACTGTTCAGCCATATACGATGAAACTGTTCGGAAGATAAGGCAAGAGATTAAAGACGGTCCAATTTGGGTTTCCATTGACGAGACAACAGACAAAGAAGGCAGGCTAATTGGCAACATAATCATTGGTTTGTTAAGCGAAGATTATTGTAAACGGATTCTTTTACACTGTGATGTTCTAGAAAAGTGCGATAACAAAACTATAGCAAAAGTGTTCAATGAGGCTATGGGTATCCTCTCGCCACAAGGCGTTAAGTATAATAAAGTGTTACTTTTTATTAGCGATGCCGCACCTTATATGATAAAAGCCAAAGAAGCGTTATGTGTTGTTTATCCTAAGAGTGGTGGTGGTGGTGATTATTGTATTAAGAGGAAGTACAACTAGGCAACCATCCCTCTATATAACACTAATCAGAGGGCAAGATGGAAGGGATCCGACACTTCGAAAAATGAAGATATCAGTCAAACAAAGACAAGAGCCACGAAGGGCGTGAAAGACTCCCTAGCCCTCGCAAACCTAATAGCGTCGGGGTCGGAAAAGAACAAGAGTTGACCAAGAGAGGTCGAATAGGATAGATAAAAGTGAGGAGCCTGGCACAAGTAAGTGGAAGCAATGCCAGGACTCAACTAAGGGCGCTGTGGTCGCCAACCCACTCTCGAAAGTTCAGAGCCCCTGGGACCCCTTTTAGTTGCCTTTTACGACAGGCAGGGGATACCGTGGGTGTTATTGTACTGCCCCCACCCACAGGGGGGGTTTATCCTAAGATGACTCATTTAACATGTGTAGCACATGCCTTTCATTGTGTGGCAGAAGTGGTAAGAGGCAGTTACCCCAAAGGAGATTTACTGATTTCCTCAGTGAATTTTTTTTTTTTCTTAAAGCCCACAGAAGAGTTCATCTTTTGAAAGAAATGTACCCAGAGATTCCATTGCCGCCTAAGCCGATTCTAACTAGGTGGGATACGCGGCTGCAAGCGGTTGAATGTTATGTTTAATATACAGACTGTATTAAGAACGTTCTGCATGCCATGGACTCTGAAGATGCAGCCTCAATTGAAGCCGCGAAAACAGTTGTGTGCAATACAAGTGTGAGAAATGACTTATGTTACATTCAGCATAATTTTTCATGCATCACAAAACACTGAAAAGGCTCCAAAACTCGCATCTCTCACTTTCTGAAAGTTGTGAAATTGTGAATAAAACTGTGGAACAACTAAATCGTGGTACAGGTAAAGTTGCAGATGTAGCAAACATGAAGATGGCCACTGCACTTTCAAAGAACCCTGGATATGAAGAAATGACAAAGGTTGCTGCAATGCTGTGTGGAGATTTAAGTGTAAAATTAACATTGGATTTAACCCCAGCAGATATTATGAATTTGAATTATGCCCCCATTACCTCTTCCGATGTTGAACGCAGTTTCAATCAATATAAATCTGCCCTTAGAGATAATATGAGAAGATTCACTTTCCAGCACTTAAAAGAACATTTTGTAATCCATTGTTTTGGTAACAGAGAATAACAGATTGTGTGTTCTTCAAATATATTCAAATGAGAAGTGCAAAATTATGTTGCATTTAGATCTACTTTGTTTAGCTTCTTTGAACTTTGATATTAAATAGAAATTAATGTTATATGTGTAATTTTAAGTCCATACATAATTCCATATTTCAATAAAAATAACTAAATATATATGTACATATTTCAATAATTATTAGTACATATAAATACGTTTCATGTTTGTGGGTTACTGTAGTCACGTCCTAGTTCGTGAACCATGGGCAAAGGCTGAGTGGCCTAGTAAGTGGTCCCGAGAGTCGGGATACCAGTTGCTATGGAATGGGAGTGGGCATCTCGGACATATTCTGAGTCGTGGCCCTCCTTGTGCTCAGGCGGCTAGGACTATACAGTTCACCGGTGGTCCATAACCCGTTAGAGGAGAGATCCTCACTTGGACTATGTGCAAGTAGGGCAGCATCCTGCTTCATGAATTAACCGAGCTCAGAACACTTTAAGTAAGCCTCGGACCTATGGGAGTAATGGAGTCCCACTCCCATTTGACAGGCGAGGGACTCCTTGGAAACAACTTGGCAAACAAAATGGAATTCGATGGGGAGCTATCAATATTAATGGGGCTTATGGAAGAAAGAAGGTAGAACTGGCTGAGTCAGCAAAGAGGATGCATCTGGATGTGCTAGGAGTAAGTGATATTCGGGTAAGGGGAGATAATGAGGAAGAGATAGGAGATTATAAAGTGTACTTGACGGGTGTTAGAAAGGGAAGGGCAGAGTCTGGGGTAGGGCTCTTTATCAGGATTACCATTGCACGCAACATAGTTTCTGTTAGGCATGTAAATGAGCGAATGATGTGGGTAGATTTGTCAGTGGGAGGAATTAGGACAAGAATTGTGTCCGTGTATTCACCATGTGAGGGTGCAGATGAGGATGAAGTTGACAAGTTTTATGAAGCATTGAGTGACATCGTGGTCAGGGTGAACAGCAAGGATAGAATAGTGCTAATGGGCGATTTCAATGCGAGAGTTGGGAATAGAACTGAAGGATACGAAAGGGTGATTGGTAAATGTGGGGAAGATATGGAAGCTAATGGGAATGGGAAGCGTTTGCTGGACTTCTGTGCTAGTATGGGTTTAGCTGTTACGAATACATTCTTCAAGCATAAGGCTATTCACCGCTACACATGGGAGGCTAGGGGCACCAGATCCATAATAGACTATATCTTAACGGACTTTGAATTCAGGAAATCTGTTAGGAATGTACGAGTTTTTCGCGGATTTTTCGATGATACAGACCACTATCTGATCTGTAGTGAACTAAGTATCTCTAGGCCTAGGGTAGAGAAAGTGAAATCTGTCTGCAAACGAATAAGAGTAGAAAATCTCCAAGACGAGGAAATTAGACGGAAGTACATGGATATGATTAGTGAGAAGTTTCGAACAGTAGACAGTAAGCAGGTTCAGGATAAAGTGAATGGGTGGCATACAGGGATGCTGTAGTAGAAACAGCAAGGGAATGCCTAGGAACAACTGTGTGTAAAGATGGGAAAAAGCGAACATCTTGATGGAATGATGAAGTGAGAGCAGCCTGTAAACGTAAAAAGAAGGCTTATCAGAAATGGCTCCAAACAAGGGCCGAGGCAGACAGGGATTTGTACGTAGATGAAAGAAACAGAGCGAAACAAATAGCTGTTGAATCCAAAAAGAAGTCATGGGAAGATTTTGGTAATAACCTGGAAAGGCTAGGTCAAGCAGCAGGGAAACCTTTCTGGACAGTAATAAAGAATCTTAGGAAGGGAGGGAAAAAGGAAATGATCAGTGTTTTGAGTAATTCAGGTGAACTCATAATAGATCCCAGGGAATCACTGGAGAGGTGGAGGGAATATTTTGAACATCTTCTCAATGTAAAAGGAAATCATCCTGGTGGTGTTGCAAACAGCCAAGCTCATGGGGAGGAGGAAAATGATGTTGGTGAAATTATGCTTGAGGAAGTGGAAAGGATAGTAAATAAACTCCATTGTCATAAGGCAGCAGGAATAGATGAAATTAGACCTGAAATGGTTAAGTATAGTGGGAAGGCAGGGATGAAATGGCTTCATAGAGTAGTAAAATTAGCGTGGAGTGTTGGTAAGGTACCTTCAGATTGGACAAAAGCAGTAATTGCACCTATCTATAAGCAAGGGAACAGGAAGGATTGCAACAACTATCGAGGTATCTCATTGATTAGTTTACCAGGCAAAGTATTCACTGGCATCTTGAAGGGAGGGTGCGATCAGTTGTTGAGAGGAAGTTGGATGAAAACCAGTGTGGTTTCAGACCACAGAGAGGCCGTCAGGATCAGATTTTCAGTATGAGCCAGGTAACTGAAAAATGCTACGAGAGGAATAGGAAGTTGTGTTTATGTTTCGTAGATGTAGAGAAAGCATATGACAGGGTACCGAGGGAAAAGATGTTCGCCATACTGGGGGACTATGGAATTAAAGGTAGATTATTAAAATCAATCAAAGGCATTTATGTTGACAATTGGGCTTCAGTGAGAATTGATGGTAGAATGAGTTCTTGGTTCAGGGTACTTACAGGAGTTAGACAAGGCTGTAATCTTTCACCTTTGCTGTTCGTAGTTTACATGGATCATCTGCTGAAAGGTATAAAATGGCAGGGAGGGATTCAGTTAGGTGGAAATGTAGTAAGCAGTTTGGCCTATGCTGACGACTTGGTCTTAATGGCAGACTGTGCCGAAAGCCTGCAATCTAATATCTTGGAACTTGAAAATAGGTGCAATGAGTATGGTATGAAAATTAGCCTCTCGAAGACTAAATTGATGTCAGTAGGTAAGAAATTCAACAGAACTGAATGTCAGATTGGTGATACAAAGCTAGAACAGGTCGATAATTTCAAGTATTTAGGTTGTGTGTTCTCCCAGAATGGTAATATAGTAAGTGAGATTGAATCAAGGTGTAGTAAAGCTAATGCAGTGAGCTCGCAGTTGCGATCAGCAGTATTCTGTAAGAAGGAAGTCAGCACCCAGGCGAAACTATCTTTACATCGGTCTGTTTTCAGACCAACTTTGCTTTACGGGAGTGAAAGCTGGGTGGACTCAGGATATCTTATTTATAAGTTAGAAGTAACAGACATGAAAGTAGCAAGAATGATTGTTGGTACAAACAGGTGGGAACAATGGCAGGAGGCTACTCGGAATAAGGAGATAAAGGCTAATTTAGGAATAAACTCGATGGATGAAGCTGTACGCATAAACTGGCTTCGGTGGTGGGGTCATGTGAGGCGAATGGAGGAGAATAGTGGACTCTGTTATGGAGGGTAAGAGAAGTAGAGGGAGACCACGACGACGATGGTTAGACTCGGTTTCTAACGATTTAAAGATAAGAGATATAGAACTAAATGAGGCCACAACACTAGTTGCAAATCGAGGATTGTGGCGACGTTTAGTAAATTCTCAGAGGCTTGCAGATTGAACGCTGAAAGGCATAACAGTCTATAATGATAATGTATGTATGTATGTATAAATACGTTCCCTGATAATGAGCAATAAAAATTACTACAACTGAAGGCGGATATAATGCGGGCTAATGGCCAAGGGTCTCTGTTGACATCACAATCGCCTGCGCTGCCACAAAGTGGGTGTCCCACCAACCTCTTGAGCTCTCTTACGGCCGAACGGAGAAGATGTCACACTTCCTCTTCGATACACTATGCTTACACCATCATATGCAAGTACATACCATACGTTTCCAAATGCATATCTTAGATTTTCCGTGCTGTCTCCTGTTCGCGAGAAAAAAATAGTTGCCATGACTTATGACTCGACCCTCGTACATAGATACGGACAGTATATCAGGGAGTACAAAGGGTTCATTAAGTTTATATCCAACCAAATTTCAAGAGAACTTACCTTAAGAGATACTTCGCCGCCGCCACCATCACCAGCCGTGTTCTATTCAACCCCTAGAACTGTGAACTACTGCCTGACATCAAAGTTTCCATTGAAGCAAACTCCAGCAGAGCACAGGTATGGGAATTCTGTCCCATTCCTCTCAGCAAGCTTTCCATAGATCATCCAGGGTCCATGGACAGCGATGTTGGAGATGTCTTTTTGAACAGTCGAAATGCGCAAAATCCATTGTACTGGCATCAGGGCTCTTCACAGGAATATCTTGAAACAGAATTTCACAAATTCCTAATTCCTGTTCCATTTACTGATAAAAACGTAGAGATGTCCTGGCAATATGACTCGAGGCCATGTTCATATGGATCCGCACCCGGTTTGAGTCTACTGCATACAATTGTGGGACGTCAGCCCGATAGATAGGTGTCATAATGGATTCCTGGAAATATCTTGCAATTATGTTCATGTTCTTTTTTTCAACAATGCGTATGAACTTAATATATCTTGTTGGGTCAGTAGATTTTCTAGGCATGTCAAATTGGCAAATCCATATTGATGACACTTTCTTTGGAGCCCTCTTCCTGAAGCTTTTTGTGGGAGAACGTTTCACCAAGGGCACCTAGGGCCACTAACTTTCACAGTAGTCACCCCGAGTGTTAACCCATTTTTCAGACACTGCTTCACTACGCGTGTATGAAAAACGAGCATGGAAAGGGGTCATAACTAGACCTGGGATTTTAAGGCAAATGCCTATTTTGTTCCTTACGAAATAACATGATTTTTTAAAAATATGTTGACGTTTCATGATAAATCCCTTACATTAATAGAGTTTTATAGTGCCCTAAAATGCCTATTTGGACCTTTAGAGCCTATTTTACTATTTAGTGCCTAAAAATGCCTATTTTCCACATTTAAAATAAAATTCAACTTCTGTAATTTTTACAATCACACAATGGATATCCCTGGAACGAGCAGAACAGCAGAGGGTGGGTTTTTCACAGAAATGTGCTCTTCCCAGACAACTGTCACCAAAGGAATGCTGAGTGAAGGGTGGAGGGGGAGGATTATCTAGGAAGAACAAGGAGCAGGTAGTATGAAGGGACATACTGTGTAAAGTCGCCAGTGAAAGAACATCTGTTTAAGTGAATATAGTTCATCATGCCTAAAACGAAATCATCTAAGATTACAATGGCTTGTACAATTTCTGGGGAGACTTTTGATGGCAAGATTATTTTCTGCCAGTATTGCAATAAACAGGTATGTGCATATATCTTCAATTTCATGTTAATCTAAAACTAAGGTTTTGATATTTGCTCCTCTAATTAATTGTAGAGACCTAGTCCAGGCGACCTGGGTTCGATTTCCAGTACTGGCAGTAATTCAGAAATCTATGAGGTCTGGAACGGTGTTGACCCAGCGTTGTGAGGAGATTTGAGGAGCTACAGTGGGCAGGGGTCACGGATGCAAGGCAATACGGCTGAGGGATGTATCGTGCTGACCACACGCCACTCAATGTCTGCAGGCCATGAGCTGGGCAGCAACCGTCATTGAAAGCCAACGCCCTTCGGGGACTGTAGTGTTCTTGTTCTTAATTAACTTTAGAGTATTAATGGCTTAATTTAAATAGTTAAAAATTAGAAATTTTATTCAATAGCTCACCTTTTCTATTCCTCATCTTGGTCTCTAATTGGCATCACTTTATTGTGGTTTAGATTTCACGTGAGAAAAAATGCCATCTTAAGCAGCATGCAGATACTGCCAGTCACAAAGCGAAAGCAGCCATGAAAAGTAACATTAGACAGACTCTGCTCACACAAACCACATCTCCCACAACCCATAATGGTTTCTATGCTGATATGTGTAGAGCCCTAGTTGCAGTAAATATCCCCTGAAATGCTATGCATAATCTGGTTTTCAGAGATTTTTTACAGAAATACACCAAGCAGCACATCCCATCAGCATCTACATTAAATAAAAACTACTTAGATATTTGTTACAATGAGGTAATTTTGTCAATCAGGTAGGATATTGGGAGTCTTGCATATGGTTGGTGTGGACGAAACCAGTGACTCTGTGGGCAGGTACATTGCCAACCTTATAGTAAGGAAACTGGAACCCAATCAGGCATCTACCGCTCACCTTCTTTGCTCTAAACAGCTTGAGAAATTCAATAGTCAAAGCATTACATACTTCATCAACAAGGGGTTGCAATTGTTGTATCCTGGGAGTGCTGATGATTCTAAAGTCCTTCTCCTTGTCCCCGATGCTGCTTCCTACATGATTGCCACTGCACCTCTCCTCAAAACTTTCTATCCTTCTTTAATTCATGTTACTTGCATGGCCCATGCCTTTCATAGAGTCGCAGAAACAGTTAGGGCCGAGTTTCCTGCAGTAAGTACTCTCATTTCAACAATAAAGAAAGTGTTCTGTAAGGCTCCATCAAGAATAGCCATCTTTCGAGGGAAACTTCCCTCTATTCCCCTTCCACTACAGCCAATCATCACTCGTTGAGGTTCCTGGATGGAAGCTGCCCTGTATTATGCAGAACATCTTGAGGAAATCATGACTGTGATAGACAATTTGCCTTTAACGGACAACTCTGCATGTTTGTCGTCTGTCAAAGAGCTGTTAAATGATTGTTCCAGTGTTCAGAGAGACATTGCCTATATTGAGGCAAATTTTTCATTTCCTCCAGTCACCATAACAAAAATGGAGGGAAACGGAAACCGTCTCAAACAGCAATTTTCTGTAATTGAGGAAGCTGAGAATAACATACAAAGTGCTAGGGGCAAGGTAGGGGATAAAATAAGAGACAAGTGATCTAGTGTACTGCAGAAGAACCTAGGTTTTTCAATGCTGAAAAGGGTACATCAGGTAATGGATGGGGAAAAGGTAGACTTACCAAGTTAAATTGAATTGAAAAATGTGGGTAAATTTTCCTATGCCCCTCTAACATCTGTGAGTGTGGAGCGCTCTTTTTCTGCTTTCAAAATTATTTTAACAGACAAAAGACACAGCCTGACTGTGGAAAATTTGGATAACATTATTGTTATGTACTGTAAAGCAAACTACGAATGAAAGTACTGTAGGAATGTTCCTCACAAATAATAAACACATACTCCATTCGTGTTTACACCATTATTGGATGCCTACAGTGCTGTAATTGTGTACAGTGATTTTAGTATTAAGGTTTTAGATCAGTACTGATAATGATATATCACATATTCCATAACTTTTTTTTACACATGACTTATTTATATTGTTTAAATGTCTTTTTTATTCTGTCTTAATTTTGCAGTTATTTTGGTTAAGAATAGGAATACTATACTTGTTAAAGTAAAGAAAGTATCATGTTACAGTTTAAGTGTATATTGTAATATTTTAAAGTCTATTTCCTGCCCATCCACACATTTTAAAAACATATTTTAAGTGCCTATTTTCTCTTTTAAATGCCTATTTACTTGCTTTAAAAGCCTATTTTAGGTGCCTAAAACTAATTTTTTTAGAGCCTAAAATCCCAGGTCTAGTCATAACATACCCTTCCCAATAACAGTTGATATTCAGTGCCATTTCGTGACATTCAATAGACAACTTCTCACACCCCTTCAAGGTCAGACAACACAGCTCTCGACAGCAGACCTACAGTTCCAATAATTACTCACCAGATGACAATAATTATGCATTCAGTCAGGTATAAACCAAACAATCTTCTGTAGAATGCAGTTGTGTTGCTTCTTTGTATGCTGGTTTTCTGGACCTTAGCCACTTTAGAATACAGGTAAGGACCGATGGTCTGCATGTAGTGGAACAGAATCATCTTCAGAGACTTTTCTACATTCTTTCAAATGCATTATTGAAAGGATTAAAGGAAAACAGTAAAACCTCGTTAAGACGTTTCTGCAGGGGACAAGGAAAGAGAATGGGTTAAGCAAGAAAACTATCCAATAGGGATATGGAAATACTAGATATGACTTTTTCCAACATGAAGGCATTTTACATCGTGTATCCACGGGTACAGTGAAAACTATATCTACCATTTCTAAAGATGAGAGGAACGTATTAAAAGGTGTGAAAAAAATGAAAGAACAAATACGAAAACCTTTTCCGCTGTGCCTTATAAAATAACAACTGTGCACTGAAAGATGTGAAAAATACCAGACAAAAAAATATATCGGGAGCCAATAAAAATATCGAAGTATTATTGCAATTCACACTCTTTCTAAAACAAATGTTAGCAGATGCCTTTTATTTCTGACCAGTGGGTCATTAAAC